>NW_016159177.1:0-6445 GCF_001687245.7 Rhagoletis zephyria
GCATTGTCCCCTATTTGGAATTTTTTTACTATTGAATACTTTTGTATAGTAAAAATGTTTTTAACATATAAATGAATTATCTCGCAATGAATAAGTTTTTATCTAACAAATATTTTTGATACCACATTTGACGCTTTCAAAAATAAAAGAATCTCCTTTAAGCACCCTTCCTTGTTTCGCAAAAATTAAGTAGATATAGCTACAAATGTACCATTAAAATTATTCCATTTTCGTTTTAACGATCAACTGACAAATTCGGTCAAAACCTTTCAGCATTATTATCTATTTTGGTATATTTATTTCTGGGAAAAATATGGTACAATTGAAAAATTTTATACGGCAGCCATAGTTGACGCCCGGAAATTAGAAAATTATAGATTACTACATATTGATAAGTTTTAGCAATTAATTTTTTTCGAATTAAGTATTTATTATTTTTACGTAAAAATTTAGATCATTCTTTAACAAAAACTATATAAATCCAACTATATAAATCCAATTTAAAATTGTGTGCAATATTAAAAAAAAAAATTAGTAAACTTTGCCAAAAACATCGGGGAAAACATCAATGTTCTAATTCGATACATTGTACTACCATCGATGTAATTTTTCGAAACATCGGTTCTTCAAACATCGATAATCTCATTGTGATTTACAACCCTAAAGCAAATTAGTCAAACCAATCAACACCGATTTTGTGAATACATTTCTATGTAACATTTCCGGTATTTTAGACCTAGGCCGCCAATTTATAATCATGATCCTACGTACGAATTATGGGTCGTGATCAAATGCCCAGATCTTGATTAGCAGCTTTTTCGATTTACTAAAGTGTAAAAGACTTCACCTCAATTTATTATTCGAGCATACATTTTCTTTGTGTGAAATCACTGTTTTCTACTATTAAATATTATGTACTCCGAAAAATATTATGTGTACACTACACGGCATATAGTATATAGATACTCATACATTTTGTTTGAAAATAGTCATTGTAATCGTAGCTTATTTGTTTGTAATGCGCTTATCTTAATTGTAAAACAGTTAGCGACAAGGCTAATAAAATGATCCGTTGAGATAAAATGAAGTCTAATTGCCAAGAATATTGCAAATCTTGTTGTTACTTCTCAAACATATGTATATGAATGTATGTATGTAGGTACAACCATATGTGTTTACGTAAATAATAACTTCATATTTTCATATTGTCTGTTTTTTTTTTAACTTAGATTATTTTTTAAGTAAATTAAAAATAAAGTTTTTTAGAGAATTGTTAGGCCCCTTTATAGCATGGTATATAAATAATAAGTCCAATTTTGTTTTGTAGTGTGAAGTAAACATATTTTTACCAAAACATATCGTACGTTTGTTGCATGTCAATTGGATTAAGTGCGAATGGGTAAGAACAAGCATGCAACGCATTGACGACAAAACCTTTTTCAGCTTGTATTTATTATTAAAGAGGTTAAGAGGTTGTATTTATTAAAAAGAGGTTTTTTGAACACACTCGCTTAGAAGCAAAAAGTATCAGATAAAACACTGTACGTTACTGCGAAAAACTTCAGTTTTTCAATATCTCCATTAAAAAGATAAGCATTTTTACAGTTCAGTATTTTTTAAGACAGGTTTTCTATAAAATCACGGAATGCCTGGCAGTTTCAAGTTTACACAAAGTACCGTTGACTAAAATTTTTTTGAAGTGAAACCAGTGTTGCCAGGTTTTCAGCGAGCCTAATCCTCTTTTGTCCATGCAGTTCTATATATTTTTCCTGTTTTTCATTTTAGGCATTCCCGTTTTTCCCCCTTTTTATATACCCCAGTTGTTAGAAATAGCAAATCAATTATCCGTGTTTTATTTTATACTAACAATAACCGAATTTTAACAACTCTGTCAATAACAATAACAATTCAATTTACATTATTAATATAAAAATATTACTTTAAAACATACATATATTGCATCTACTTATGTGTTATTTGTACATATCATTCGTGTGTAATTGTGATGCAATTTTTGAATCACTGAATACTGTTTTCAACAGCACTGTAGTGCATTTCTGTAGCTTATGCGATATTATATCGCAAATTTTGTCATAACGCGGTATCCGAAGTGTTTCTTTAACTTAAAAAACTCACCTTGCAATATATTGGTGGTGAGTTTTGTTAAAATTACACAAACCATCGTACAGTTCCATAAGTAAAGTAACTGTTCTTCTTACCGTGTGTTTTTGGTTATGGTGTATTAGTTCAGTGTGTTAGTGTATTATGAATAAATTGTAATGGAAGTAAAAGAAATTGTTATAGAAATGAAAGAAATTGTAAAAGATAAGAGCACATTCTCAAAAACAGGTGATCTCAGCTGGATGCATTTTTTGGCAATCAGCTGATAGTATTTTTACTTATGAAACTGTACGATGACGCAAACTATCAGAATGAAGAACATATCGTCACTAGACACGAATAAAGGCGCGAGCTCGAAAGTTGACGACGAAAAAAGACGCATAAAAAAACTTTAGCGTCAAAAACTCTTAACATACTTCGCCGAAGTTTTTCAGAGGCATCTTTTTTCGCAAAATTTTTTTACGCGCGTTTTTTCGCCGTCAAAACACTATCGCGCCTTTATTCGTGTGTAGTGACGATATGTTATTGTGTATTTGTGACAACTTGAAGCAAAAAGTAAGAAGTTTTATATATTTTGAACATTGGGCACGTTCAGAAAGCGCAACAGCTCAGTAACTGTTGCGATTGTACCTTCTGAACGCGTTGTTGTGTGCCTCTGATCAACTGAACAGTTGCGTGTTAGATGATTGTAATATTTTTCTGATAATTTGAGACAACATGTTGGTGTGTACCTTTGAGAGTTGAATTTGACAGTTAATGTATCGAGTCGTTCAGAAGACGCATAACGATCACTGATTTTTTTTAGCAACGGTTGCGCTCAACTTCTGCGCCTTCTGAACCTACCCATTAAAAACATTTAATTGATTAATGTAGGAACAAAAACCAAATATAGGTGCATTTTTAATTTTCAGTGTCAGAATATATAAATGGTGGTTGCTTATCTACTATTTAAATTCAATTTATCACGTCTGTCTTGTTAGCAAACATATAACAACATACATACATACAAACATAAATTTCTTCGAAAATATAATGTGCTTCTTCAGATTTATTGAATAAAATATACAGCAACCAACACCAAAAGTTTCCTATACAATTTCTTTCTACAATATCTGTCCACAATGTTTTTCACAAAAATATTTTTTTTTCGTAAATTTGTTATAAAAATATAATTCTGTAATAAAAACTATTTGAACATAAGTTTCAAACTTGCTCTAAAATCCAGACAAACATGCCAAATTTTCAGGAAAATTTCAAGCTATTTTTGCACAATTTTTTGAAATTTTTATGGTATGCAGTTTTGTAGCTCATACAATATTATTATAATAATAAAAAGCATGTTTTTTGTATATACATTTTTTCTGCAAAAAAAAAAAATATTTGTCTTAAAAAAATTTAACACAATTGAAATCATACATATCTAACTCATATCGGACGATGTTGGCTTCGAAAACTAAAACTCGCTTGACTTACAGCTAGTGATATATTTATCGCATCATTTATAGCAATATTTTTTTCACCAAAGTAACAGAAACACTCGCTTGCGATAAAAGTGAAAAAGCGTTATATTTTACGATATAAGGTGTATCGCAAGGTTACAGAAACGCGCTACTGATAAGTGATCAAATGCAGAAAATTCAATATTCAATTGTGCTCCGCCGCGAACGCACATAGCTTTATCTCTGCATTTTTATTAGCTTGATGTACTACCGAACCATTAGTGAACTGCGAAATTTTCAGCTGGCGATTAGTTATCATGAATTGACTTATATTTTGGCACAGGCTTTTGCGTTTTTGAATGTTTTTGTAATTAAGATTTTTATGAAAAAGGCTTACTGCACATATTGTGCAATATGCTCGAGTGGTTTGCACTGATGGCAATAATAGAAACTGCTTCTCTTGACCAATATAAGCTATATTTCTTTTTTTATTTAATTACTAATATTTTTTATAAATGTTTAATTCATTATAGAATTACGGGTATCAAATTAAAGAGGAAATTCTGTAGAATTTAATCAGATTAAATTTTTTGGCACATAAGGACTAGTAAGTATAGTTTAGGTTTATTGTGTGTACCTACCGCAATATGCGGCCCAAACTCCACAGAGCCCATTAAGCTCGCGGATTAATTAATTAAAGGCAGTGTGGCTCGGACAGAAAATCGTTTTTAAACCCTTGTTCGAGTCGCTTGACTCACCTCATTCACACTGCTCGTCTTACAAATCTCGTAGGTCTTACTAGCCTTACTGGGGAGTAAACTACAGCCCGGGGTGTGAAGGCATGCAGTATTACAACTTCTCCGGTTTTCTACACCCGCTCATCTTGCAAATCTAACCAGCTGTACGATCTTTCATGTGCATCTAGCTTGTCTTTCAGCCTAGTATGTCTCACTAGTTTTACTTATCTAGACAACGAACACACTCCAGGGGCATCTGTTCCCCGCGGGTTCCTTTTTTATTTAAAAGTCTTAGGTATGACTTTCGAAAGCCATAGACTCTTCTGCCTTTTAAAATTTTATTCTTGAAATTTCGCAATATTTGCTTTTGAAAAAATTATATGTTGAGGACTTATATACAGCCGTGCTCCCATTTTCGGAATCGCAAAAATTTTGCGTTTTACTTTTCAAATCGCAAAATAACGTGCTCCAATATTCGCACATCGGAATTTTTGCGCTTTCCAATTGGTTGCCGCTGAGACGGTGGAAAAAAAATGTAAATGACAAAATTAACATAAATAACAAGCGTGCTTACTTTAAATTTATTTTTAATTATGCCCATTATATTTTTCGATATTTTTGGCGTCCTAAAATAAACTTGTCATGTTAATTTTATTTATTTAATTTACTATTTATTATACACATCTAATTTGGGCACCGAAAATGTATCGGAGCAAAAGATTTACGATTTGGTGCGGACGATACATGTGCAACAATTGTTGCATATCTTCAATGAATGGCTTTTAAGAAAGCTGGAAACGAAATGGAAAATGGGAGCACGGCTGACAAACTCGATAACATCCTCGAAGTTCGGCATTCTAACGTATCAGCTTAAAAAATTACCTATTCGTCCTAGTAAATCCAAACAATTTGAATTTTTCTAATTCTAAAGAAATTTCCTTTTTCATTTGGTACCCATATTTTTATTTTTATGCATTGAATTTTTGAAATCATTTTTGGAATTAATCATATCTTTGAAATTACAAAGCCCTTTAAAATAAATCCTGACGTCAGAGAGAAAAAATAAAAACGCCACTTTAAATAAAAAAGTAGGTTTCAAAACCATTTATTTATTATTTATTTTATGGTGGGAGAGGCAGAAGCAATTTCTTCGATTTAAGTTGTTGAAAAGTAATTAATATCTAAACCCCGAGACTAATCCCGGGATCCCGGGATTGTGATAACCACATCTCGAAAATATGGGGATCGTAAAAAGCGGAAAAATTAACATCCCTAATACATATGCGTGTAAAAAGACGTTTAATATCTAATTGCTCTTAAAATCATATTTCCTTTACGTTTGCTACAAACTTAGCATTTCTTTTTATTAAAAAAACGATATACATAAATTTTTGAAGTGTACACAGACTCGTTTCACTAGTGCGTTTTCAATGTAGTGGTGCGAGCACATGCATTTGAATAACTTGTGCATCACTGGTTTATCCTAAAGCTTTGTTTGTTAGGAGATTGAAGAATAATTTTAAATCTCTTTCCACCAAAAAATTTAAATTTTTTTATAAAGGAAAGCATTTTTTGAGTTCAGCATCTTACTATTAGTGAAATGTTTTCTCGGAAATAAATCTTAGATTTTAAGTGATTTCATCCATTTTTTCTTGAGTTCCACTGTTTTAATTATTATTATTATTTTTCACCTACATAGAAACTCTGAGTCAATCTTTTTACAATGGAGACGCGTCATGAAAATCCAGCTTTCATAGGAGATGATGGAAAAACTGCGAATGGACGCCCTAAACCCCAACAAATGTCGGATGATGAATCGGTAAGTTGCCTTATACACACTAATGAGCTGCATAAAATCTTCTAAAACCCGCACTTCCAACTACGCAATCCATACCTTAAAGCAGTGTACTTTATGTAGCTACGCACAAACAATATCAGCCTCAGGTCACTCACGCTGACATAGCCAAAGTGCATTTTTATACCACAATTATTAATTTTGTTCACATAACGGTTGTTTGTAACAGCCAAAACGAATCCAGATAGATATAGACAAATGTATACATAATGCTCAGAATGAATAGAGAAATCGATTAAGCCATGTCTGTCTGTCCGTCCGTCTGTCCGTCTGTCCGTCCGTCCGTGTACACG
>NW_016159177.1:7577-39737 GCF_001687245.7 Rhagoletis zephyria
TCATCTGCGCCCCATGCCCGACGGAAAAGAAGGACGAGACGTCCAAGTTTGTTGAATATAGCATTTCTAAAAATTTTAAGCATTTTTATTTTTACATAAAGACATTGCCTATAATGTGAATTTTAAGTACCCAAATGGGCGTAATGGGCTACTTATGCGTATGGACCCTAGATCATCTAACGCTCGAGCAATATGATAAATAGACATTGAAATTTTATGAAATTGTATATTTTTGAAAGAGGAAAGGTGTGTAAAAAGCAAAAACAATATGAATAAATCATATTAACTTTACTACAGGTCTGAAATCACAAAAATCCCTTCAAGGAAATGGCAGAATTGAACTTTGTTGGAAGTTCACATGGGAAATCTGCTTACGACGGGATTGGAGGAAATTTTAAGAGACTAGCAGCTGGAGCAAGTCTTCAGCTCCCAAAGTCAGAATAAATTCTTACACTCTAAAAAAAATGGGGTTAGAATAATTTAGAGAAAACCAAGGTGCTGTATGCGTCCAGGATAGATTCGCAAAGACACAATATATGTATTCCAGGAACGCACAAATGTCATGCCTTTATACCCCAAACATCAACAACACTCATTGCAAAAGAATATTCCACCTCCAATGATAGCTTCAAGGTTAATCCTTTTATTAAAACAAGAAAAAGGAAAGGTGTGTAAAAAATAAACCTAATGAGTAATAACATTATAACTTAAAAAAAAACCAACAACACGCTTTTATTACACTAAGAACTAAAAAGAAAAAAATTATTTATTGATTTAAAGATTCGTTAAATAAGGGTATGAAGTTCCCTAACTTGATGTTATTTAACCTTTTAAACTAGCTTAAAATAGGATTAGAGTAATTGGCTCGTAGTCATAGTCGAAATAAAGTCCACTGAAAAGTTAATTGCAGTTATTTTTTACAGGCATCCCATTGGTAGAGGGATTCGGGGGTACGAATTTGTGTTAACATCAAGAGCTGAAGTCTCTCTAGCTGCTAGTCTCTTAATATTTCCTCTAATCAAGTCGTAAGCAGATTTCCCATGTGAACTTCCAACAAAGTTCAATTCTGCCATTTCCTTGAAGGGATTTTCATGATTTCAGACCTGTAGTAAAGTTAATATGATTTATTCATATTGTTTTTGTTTTTTACACGCCTTTTCTCTTTCAAAAATATACAATTTCATAAAATTTCAATGTCTATTTATCATATTGCTCGAGCATTAGAGGATCTAGAGTCCATATGCATAAGTAGCCCGTTACGCCCACTTGGGTACTTAAAGTTGACATTATAGACAATTTTTTTATGTAAAAATAAAAATTTTTAAACATCACAAAAAATAAAAATCAAAAAGAAAAATGTTTACTTAGTTTTTTTTGTTTTTTTTCACATTGCACATTAATATAAAAAATGTATAATTAAAGCCCGTAATAAGACGGAAGAAATACATTTATTTCATTAAGTCTCGTTAAAAGGTTTCCAAGATACAGCACTTTAAAGAAAGGTATGTATGACGTTTTCTTAAAATTTAAGTCCCGTGTAAATAGGCAACCCTACGTCGTATCGGCAAAATATGCTGCACGGACATTCATGTCACCTAGACCTTCAATCTCTTTAACTTTCATCCGAATTCTGAGAGGTCGCGCACAGAGGTGGCGCGGTGGCATGAATGCCTCATCTATAAATAGAATTTATAAATAAGAAAATAAAAATAAACAAGTAATTTTTAGCAAAAAAAAACCGACTTCAACTCTCATATAAAACAAATATATATATATATATATATCTCATGATCCACTGATCGGATCTTAACCAGATTAGTATAGGACCACCTCTGAGACACTACCTTTGCAAAAAGAATTATCGAAATCGGTTGACGTGGTGCAAAGTTATGCGGTAACATACATAAAAAAAAAAAAAAAAAAATATTCCGACGAACTGATAACCTCCTCCTTTTTTGGAAATCGGTTAAAAATTAAAAACGTCCGTGCAATAAATTTTCAAGATATTTTCAAAGAGGTTACACTTAATCACGTATATCTTACGAACCGATTTAAAAATCTTAGGGCCGGTTACTCAACGTCTGGTTAACACTAATCTGCGGTTAAACATCGTAATCGACGTCTTCGACTCCATGCATACAACAGGGAGTCGGTAACGTCGATAACTATGTTTAACCGGAGATTAGTGTTAACCAGAGATTGAGTAACCGGCCCTTAATATCTAATATGGCAAATGAAAGCTAACAGAATTTTATATAGACCGTATATACATCACTTTTCGATAGGTCTGATAGTTTCTAACAAATTAATTAATCATTCCAATTTTTTTTTTATGGTAAAGCCTGTTCTGTTGCAAAAAAATCAAGTTACTAATGAAGAAAATCCACTGGTAAATAAAGAAGTAATGAGTGGTGAAATGAAAATGCGCAAAGATTTTTTGTATGAAACATGAGCATAAAAGCGTGTTAATAAGGTATACATGGCGTATGAGTAACATTATTTCCTGCTCATTTCTCATACACAAAATCTTTGCGCATTTTCATTAGACCACTCATTACTTCTTTATTTATCCACGGATTTTCTTCATTAGTATCTTGATTTGTTTGTAACAGAACAGGCTTTAGCACAACTCCAAAAATTTGACATAGAACCTGTTTTTGCTTTGAGCTGAATAACGGTAAAATAAAAAATCTAGCTCGAGTTTTGGAATCAGCGCGCGATTCTACATACAAATTGGATAATGGCGTCGGGAGAACAAAAATCAAATTAAAATTTGTGATCCAGTGTAATTTGCAAAAATTGCGAAAAAAATTTACAATGTCACGGGTTTTGCCATTTTTCAACAATTTCTGGTGAAAATTCGTAGCATATTGAAATCCCAAAGTTATAGAGAATTTAATTCTCCACACCTTTTATAAGAACATTTTTTTACGCTTGGATCATGACCGGAAACGTGCTAAACATAGAGATATAAGGGAATTGGCTTAAAATTCATTTCAGTATACGTTAACCGGTACAGTACGATGGCCAAAATTTTATAAGATGGACTACAAAGATTAAGATCTTACAATGATAACATAGAGGCTAGGGCTGCCAGATATCACTGTTGTCAAACCGGGACACTTTAGGGAGGGCCTCTCGCTCCCTTCTCTTTCATTTCGACGTGCGAAAGGATGTAGGGAAATTTTATATTGACAGACAAAAACAAAAACATAAAAACATGAGATCATGAGATCATTACAATGTACGCCAACAAAACAAAACAACTTATCACAACTAAAGCACATAGAATTTTTTACAATGCATGAACCTTTTTTATTCTTTATAAAAATACAGTTTATACTAAATATATGAAAAAACATAAAAATAAAATTGTTAAACTTTGTGCTAAACTCAGGAAAATTCAATAAATTTGTATACAAATTTGCAACATTCTAATCAGACTTTTTATAAAAAATTTTTAAAATGAAGTTTTGCAGCCCATTAACCTTAAGTTGATTTTTGGTATTGTTTTTACTGAGAGTTTCTTCCATACAAACTATGTTTAATAATTCTTTTTATATGGAAGACACTGTCAGCAAAAAAAAAATAAATGCTAAAAATCAACGAAATTTGCTGGCAACTTCAGACTTGCACTTTATTAATTGGCTCAAAAGCTAAATTTAAAAAATTTTCTAAAAAGATTAGAAATTGTGATCTGATTAAAGAGCCGCCGAGCCAATAATTTTGTATGGCACTGTACTTATAAGTACTCTAGCTTTCATGAAAGAAAAAAATATAAGTACAAGATAAAATCAAAATATCAGTCATATTTTTCGTTGCTGTGAACTTGTTTCAAAACTTCTGTCTTTTCCTTATTATAAGTGTAAAACTCCGTGTACGTAATTTTGAACGTATTTAGGTACATATCGATGGCTGAGTGGAAGATCGACCTATCTCGGCAGCCAGTTCGAAAACGCCCTATCTCAGAAAACTTTTCAAGAACGCCCTACTTCAGAATTTGATTGAAAAACGCCCTAATTCAGAATATTATTGAAAAACACCCTACCTCAGAATTTGGTTGAATAACGCCCTATCTCAGAATTCGGTTCAAAAACGCCCCCTATCTCAAAGGAAAATACATTGAAAATAAGCTGAGATAGGGCGTTTTTGAATCGGCATCTAAGATAGGGCGTTCTTCAACTAAATACTGAGCTAGGGCGTTTTTCAATCAAATTCTGAAGTAGGGCGTTCTGGAAAAGTTTTCTGAGATAAAGCGTTGTTGAAAACTTTTCTGAGATAGGGCGTTTTCGAACTGGCTGCCGAGATAGGTCGATCTTCCACTCAGCCATCGATATACTAATCATCAACTATTGCTTGTGCAAAGTTCAACTATCTCGAAATATGACTATTTCACAAATTAAACCAGTGCACTGAGAGAAAGAAGTTTAGAATTAAAAAAGCGTGCTAAATTAAACAAAAACACGCATATGAAAGTGCACCAACCCAACTCGTAATACATTTAAGTATACAAATTTTAGTATTTAGTATAGAAATATTCAATTCAAATACGCCCATATTAAAATGAAGCGATTTGCAATTACCGATTGCTTTTTCATAATTAAGTTAAAAAAATATTTAAATTCCATGCTGGTAGTAATGGGAATTGAATCCTGACCCTCTGGAAATTAGCAAATTGTGGCAAGCATCGTCGCGCACTCAGCTACAGCCAGACATGTAAATGTGCATTTAAATGTTGAGTTTGAATCAACACCACGCGTGCGTGTTATGAAAGTATTATTTTTAAATACGAACATTTTTAAACGATAATCAAATAGAAAATACTCATGTTTACTATGCGTTATTTCCCTCAGTGAATTCATAACATTTTTCTGATTATTACAACGCGTTTTTCCCTTAGTGTAGTGATTTTTGAACTTTTATTCAAATTTGTGCAATCAAATCAAAAACCGGGACACTACAACGAAACCCAGGACATTTTAAGGTTTGACCGGGACACCGGTACAAATAGTCTAAAACTGGGACATGTCCGGGAAAACCGGGACGTCTGGCAGCCCTAATAGAGGGCCGCCAGTAAAAATAGTGTGGCATTATACAATATTCAACATGGCGTATAAGCTAAACGTAAATTAGATTTTGTTTTACAACTTTTGCGCCACCGGAGGACCCAAACAAAAAAGTAGAAAGTAACAGCAGGTTCTTATGATTTGAGGTTGGTGATTACGAAACTAGAGGTTTAATTGTAAACATTCAAAATGGCGAATCAAATATGGCGGCCAAAAAATCAAAATTGAAACGTTTTCCTCTGGAGTTCTTGGGCCGCTTATTACGAATCTGAGGAAAATCAATTCATATGACAGACCCAGTATGGACAACAAAAATTCAAGTCGATCCAATTCACTTGAGACGTTTTCCGCGGGGGTTTTTGGGGTTGGTGATTAAGAATCTGAAGTCGGAGTGGAAATATTCAAAATTGCGGATCCAATATGGCGACAAAAAATTTAAATTGATTAGATTCCTTTAAGGCTTTACAAAGAGGGTTCTTAAGGTCTCTGATTACGAATCTGAAATCGGATTTAAAAATTCAAATGGCGGATCCTTATTGGATCTACCATTTATCATGGAAAAAATTGAAGTCGCGCATACGTACGTGGCGTATGAGCATCATGTTAGTAAAAATCTGATCTGAGTTTAGATTCGTAATCAGAGACCTTAAGAATCCTTGCTTATAAAGTTGAATCTTTGTAATCCGTCCTATAAAATTTTGGCCATCGTACTGAAGATAAAGAAATGCGCAGTTTTTGTAATTATTCACATTAAAAAATGTTTTTTTTTTTTTAACCTTTTATATAACAAATGTGGGAAATTAAATTCTCTACAAATTTGTATTCAACCATTTTTTATTAAAAATGCAAAGTAAGCTTGCAAATTGTAAAAACCCCAAAAACCCTAAAATCGAAGATGGCGCAATGTTGTCATATGAAATTTAGGGGCAGGACTGTGGATCCATGATCTACGTGTCAAATTGCTGCTACACATTTTTAATTTTCTTCGTACCAATTTGATCTAATTTAACTGGGCTAAATATCAGAAATTACTTCACTTGTGCCTTCGATTTTGATTTGGATGATGGGTTCAGGCTTATGGCAGCCCTAGTGTAGTAGTTGTTTTGTTATGCGGGAAAGGGAGTTTGTTATGCTTGAAATGAGATCTGATGGCTAGCAAGCCATTTATGAAGGGATTGTGCAGCTCTTTAGTATATTCAAACATACTTACATATGTTAACTTTTGTTAATTTAATCTTTTCCTTTACTCTGTAGAGTCAGCCTACGAAGAAAACTCTGGAAAACGAACGCGCCACATGGGGGAAAGGGGTTGAGTTTCTCTTCTCTTGTATAGCTATGTCTGTTGGCCTGGGTAACGTCTGGCGGTTTCCCTTTACAGCACTAGACAATGGGGGAGGAGCTTTCTTGATCCCTTATTTAATCGTATTGTTCTTAGTCGGCAAACCAATTTACTATCTGGAAATGGCGATCGGCCAGTTCTCAAGTTGCGGTTCCGTCAAAGTTTTCAATTTGTGTCCAGCGATGAGAGGTAATTTTTTTAATACGTGCCAAGAATGTACATACATATATAATAATTAAGAGAATTTACTCGAAATTTACGTTTTTGGAGATTTTAGCATACCAGCAATAAGCTCTATAAGAGGAATATGTTCAGTGTAAAGGCTTGTTTTCACCATATCAAATTCAATGGCATTGGTCGTCAAAGAAAAGAAAAAACCATGATCAAATATGATTAAAAAGCGGCTTATCGATTAATTTCTATCAGGATAGGAATTTAGTGGTGTACATGCGCTGCTAAATCGGCTGTCGGTTTTGGCCCATATACATAAAGGAGATAAAGTTGTGCCAAAATATGTAGACAAATTCTGACGTGCAAATATGACATAGTGAAAACCAGCCTTAACAGACTACAGGCCTCAAAAATGGCGAAGATATGCGTATCTCCAACTATTTTTTTATATACCAACTACAGTGCAATCGCAATAGCTCGTAATCCAAGAGGCCACCTAAACATTGTTAGTTATCGCGATTCCACTATATTTGAATTAATCAAACTTTGATTGCCTTTTACATAAAATTTAAGTTTTGAATTATTCCCTTTATTATTTATATTAAAAGCTCAGTTAGTCAACGAAGTAGCGTAAACTTAGGTTAACGTACGTAGCAGCATATCAAATTTACTGTTGACGTTACGTGTTACGTCGTTGACTGTTCGAGCTTTAAACGTGAGATATATTCATACACATACATACATATTGGACATACATACATACATATGTAAGAATGTAGAATCACATATAAATTTTTTATGTGTAAAGTTTTTATTATGAACCGCAGAGGATTCCTGATTCAAATCATTTTTGACTTAGGGTCATTTGACATCAAGCGGACAGAAAAAAGTGACGCTTTAGAATTCGTTCATATTTTGAGTAATTGTAGTAATTTTTTCGAAGATCGAGCTTTTTTTGTGTAATTAATACTAAATAACTTCCAAAACGTCAATTGCTTTGCATACGTACAAAGTATAATGTTCCATATCGCCGAACTACAAAATATTGACAATATATACCTTCCCAAAACGCATCCGAAAAGTTATCGAAACGCATCGCTAGAGCAATCAGCGCATCAGAAACAAAGTTCGCTTAGCTTGTTACCTATTGGTTACCATTGGTGTTTTGAAAATGGTAAATTCAGAAAAATTATTCATTGCTATATTGAATATTTAAAACATGCAATGTATATGGTTGCACTGTGTCGCAACTTTGCATATACAAACAGTTTGAATACCGCAGTATAACAGTATCCAAACATTGTATTGATATGTTTTGGAAGACAGCCTATCTGTTTGTGCTTCACAGGGATAAAAGAAAAATAAAAATGGCCCACTTCACAAATTTATTCTTTGGTTGCGACACCGCTTTTAGGCTCTTAAAAAAGTTACTTTATGTTTTTAAGTGAACTTTTAAACGAAAAACCAGCTAATGAAGATGTTGGATATAGTGAAATACCGAGCGAAAGCATAAATGCACTCAAACTGACGCAGCAATAAAAATTCTTGACATTTTGAAGCAGCCAAAGGAGAAATTTAATGATCCCTCAGCATCTGAATTTATGGAAACCATGATATTGACTACAGCACATCAGTAATGCATCAAATTAAACAAGGATTACGATGTTGTAATTTTAAATCGGAAATTTACTGGTCATCACTATGCAAATCAACTTCAAAAAGTTCAACTGTTAATAGCTAAGTTAGCTTTAGGACAATCACGACCATCTTATATACATATATAAATACTAAGCCCGTTTCTTTAGCTTTAAAACGACGTTAAGACGAAATCTCTACGATGAGTAGTACCCGATTAGTCAGAATCACGAAAAAATCAAAACTTTGACAGATATCTCCGAAGAAAAAAAAAAAGAAATCCTCGAATACGGGATAGCCTATTTCATGTATAAACCTGTAAAAAATTTGAAGAGAATCGGAGACATGATATAATAACACACATGCAAAAACAATAAAATCAGAGAGCTATAAGAATATTTTAATTGTTTCACCAACACCAGTTATGAAATTTTGACTTTTTGTCTTTGATATTCTGTTTTTTTTTTTTTACTGAGACTGATGAGTTCTCACTCAACCTAGTAAATTTCTGGTAAAATTATTAAATCATCTCATCAGGAACATGAAATTAAAGAAATTTTCAGACAAACTACTACAGTTAAGTATTTCCCGCTATGTAGCCCCCCAAAATGTTGTTGTTGTCGAGTTCTACTGTGAGAAGGGAGAAATATATGTATCTAAAATACATAGGTTTTTATGGAATGGTCAGTGTGATTTTTGTAGCTTGTGTTTTTAGCAAACCTTTAACAATTGAGGAAATATCTCAATTATTATTTAACAAACTAGTCATAACAACTTCTGAGAGAAAAAGTTTACTTTTGAATCTATTTCATCATGACCATTTCCAAGAATAGTAGCGTAGCATTAAGAAAGAAACCCTACCCGTTTCTTGACTTGCAGTATATACGCTGAAAGACGGTGAATAAATTATTAATTATGCCCGAAAACCGGTTGGTAAAGTACACAAAACAGCTACAAAGAAAGCTAAAGCAACTTGTCTCTTACTGCTCGTATAAATATATACACGCATATGTATGTGTAAAAGTACAATCCTACGTTAATTAAATATTCATTCATTTGTTTGAAAATCACCTGCGCAAATTTAAGTTTACACTAATTTTATATTACTTCGACGACCGAGCTTTTGTACTTGTACGTGTTTTCGATAGTCGCAAATATTGTCTGTAGTGACAATGAAATGCTAACTTCAATGTTTAAGTACATCTACCCTGCAAAAAACCGAGAACCAGTTGGTCCACTGGGTCGTAGTTTTAAAGTATGTATGTGCAAAAGGACCAGGTTGCATACTAGTAACTGACACCATACTATGCTGACCTGGACCACTTCAAACGTAAAAAACTGATATATGTATTGAACACCACCTCTTCTTGGCCCATGGGCAATATGATTCGGCTGTCGAATGTGCCATGTTCCAAAAGGAGTAGTTGTCTAAGTGGTCCCAAGTTATGCCGCGATGGACCAGAAGTGGTCCCATGTTATGCAGCGTTGGACTAGAGGTGGCCAGGTCCAATGACATCGCAATGTTAATGTAACCGTATTTTCCCCATATACGTACATATGTATGTATGTAAATACAGGTGAGGTGAAACAAGGCCCATGGTCATAAGGTCAGCTGACATTATGACCACTTCAATGGGACATAAAGTCAATGGGTCACAATGTCAATCGACTTTATGCCCGTGTAAAATAAACGGCAAATATGGATGGTAAAAGGAAAAATTTTAATTTAACAAATTTTAGAGGATATATTTAATACAAATCACATGTTCAAATTCAAAATTTACGTTTTTAGAGATTTCATCATATAATTAATAAGCTTGACAATGAGAATATGTTTAGCGCGGTTTTCTGAAGCAGGTTTTCAACTTTATCCGCCTTTTCTTTTTTGGAAAACTGGTTTCGTTTTTCAAAAACTGACGAGATTTTCTTTTAGAATCGCGAAGTTTAAAATTCTCTGAATTTTTTCAGTACGCAAAACTACTTTAAAAAAACTTAATTTTCATTTTTATTATTCTTCAGAAGCGCATAACTCGACAAATTTCATATAAAAAAATTGTGAGTCCATCCTTTCACAAGTGCAATTACTCAAAATATGAACTAGATACATAGCATACATGTAAATATGTACATACATCTGTTAAAGTATTTATTTACGTATTCATTATTGCCTTCATATATTTAGTCGTACAAATATACGTATCTATTTATGTACTTACATACATACATAATAGAGTTCATAACTAAAAAAAATGCGGTTTTTCACCGGGACTACAAAATGTATTATACATATTTGAAGACTTTTACCAAAATATTTTACGTGAAAATACCTTCAAATATGGAGTTTTTTATGAAAAAAATAGTGTCTTAAAGAATTTAAAACGAAAACATCCCCTCAGATCAAACAGTTTAAGCTTACCAAATCTGCATAAAAATATTACATTTTTTTGAAATGAAATGAAATTTTCGATGCTGTTTTTAAACTTTTTTCAAAGATTGGTTTAAGGAAAACTTGAACTACTGGGCCGAAACTGTACCCATTTAGAGTTATAAAGTATCAGTGGAAATGTATTTTCTCACTGTTTTTATTTATTTGCAAAAAACCCCATCCCACTTTTTTCTGTTTAAATATCAGCACATCTTAATTAGGCTTGGAATGACGCTCGTTCATCCTACCTTTCTCTTTCATATTTTGAATGAGTTTATTTGCAATTGAATGAAAGGGTGAGAAAATACCTCCTCACTGATACCTTATAAGTGTTAATCGGTATAGTCTTGGCTAGTTATTCAAGTTTTTCTTAAACCAAACTTTGAAAAAGTTCAAAAACAGCCTCAAGAATCTCATTATTACGATTTAGTTCAGTAAAATTAAATAAACTTGATAGGAAATTTGAAAACAATTTGTAACAGCTATTTATTGATGCAGTTGATTTCTATTTGACACGTAGATCATGGATCCACTTTTTTGTACCGTACATCGCTCTGTTTATCGCGTTCCCCACCGTGATCTAAGCATCATACAAAACAAATGTAGATACAAAAGTTGTGGAAAATAAAATTCTCTACATCTTAGGAATTTCAATATGCTATGTATTTCCACAGAAATTGTCAAAAAATGGCGGAAAACGTGACAATGACATTTTTTACGAAAAAAGCCTGCAAATCGCAAAAAAAAAAACAGCTAAATCTAAGATGGCGGAATGTTGCCAAATGAAATTTAGGGGCAAGACTGTGGATCCATGATCTACGTGTCAAATTTTTTATTTTTTTTCCTACCAAAATTTATCTAATTTTACTGGGCTAATCGCTATGTTTGGCACTTTCTCGGCCGTGATCTGAGCGCCGTACAAAAAAAATAGATGTAGGTATAAAAGTTATGAAGAATAAAATTCTCTTATACGTCTTTGGAATTTCAATATGCTTGTATTTTCCACAGAAATCGTCAAAAATTGCGAAAACCGTGACAATGTAAATTTTTTTCGCAGTTTTTCTTAATTTTCTACAATAAAAAATGCTAGTTTTAAAAAACCTTCTACATAACAATTGTGGGAAATGCAATTCTCTACATATTTGTATTCAACCATTTTTTACGAAAAATGCAAAATAAGCTTGCAAATCGCAAAAAAACCCCAAAAAACTGAAATCCAAGATGGCGGAATGTTGCCGTATGAAATTTAGGGGCAAGACTGAGGATCCCTGATCTACGTGTCAAATAGAAGTGAACTGCATCAAAAAATCGTTGTTACATTTTTTTTTAAGAAAATGTCTAATTTTACTGGGCTGATTCCGCAGATATTTTTTTTTATATTTGTGTAGAAATTTTTTAAGCTGAAACTGTTTTGTCATCTGAGGTATGTATGCAATTTAAAAAAAAAAACAAAAAACATTTTTATTCATAAAAAAACTCTATTTTTGTAGGTATTTTCAAATCGGTCCAGCTCACGTAAATCTTAATATTTTTCCGAAATATTTAGGTGGAAGTCTTAAAATATAATAGGAGATGTGGTGATCTCCGAAATAGCTGCTATAACTTCTACCGCTTATACTTTGTTGCTTTTTCAATATTTCCTAATAAACAAAAATATTAAAAAATTGATTTTCTAATTCCTACATGTCATTTTAATGCATATGATCCGCATTATTTTTTATATACAACATAGAAGCGGTCATTTCTGCAAACTTCATTCGATTTTGTATTAAGTATTTTGGATTATGACACTATAGAAGTAAAAGGGCGATATGTATATAGAATACATACTATGTACATATTGCATAGACGTGTATAAATACTTATGTACGTATATTGTAAGCTGTAAATGCATTCATACATCCATATCGGCATAACTCATTAATTGTGAACGTATTAATTTTGCTAACTTCAAAGGTATTGGCATTGGTCAAGTATTGTCAATTTCGATTGTGACCACCTACTATGTCGCCATTATGGGCATGATTGTACGTTATCTGTTTGAATCATTCAAATCACCATTACCTTGGACAGTTTGCGAAGATGCATGGAATGAAACCTGTGTTGCATCCGGAACAATGGCCACACCAGAGCATGGTATTGAGTTGTCGACTGGAGCGTCGCTGCTTGATATTGGCAAAGCCGTTGTTGCAAACATTAGTGGAACATTGAATAATATCAGTGATAGTGTTAGTGTTATGCACCATAATGCCAAAACAATATCATCTGCAGAGTTATATTTTAAGTAAGTTTAACTTTACTCTGGAACCTTCAAAATTGTTTTGCTATCTTCTCTTACTTACTAACGCATCATATAAATTTACTAACGAAAAACGAATATATCTAATACATATTTCAACTGCATGCAAGAAGTAAAAGTATTTTTAAAGATACGCACATATAAATTCATAAGAAAACATATACATATGTACATAAATACATACATACATACATATCGACGTAATATCATTTCATGTACTGTGCCCAATTGGTTGGATGTAAATCAGATAGGGTCGGTTTCCAAAAAGAAAAGTTACTCGGGATTACTGCGCTAGAAGATTTGGGTTTCACCTCTTTAGGGTGACGGAAAAATTCATTACTCAAAAAATTTGAAATTTAACTAAAACTAAACGAAGATTGGCCGCCGTTGTGGTGTAGTGGTTAGCAGTGCGCTACCACTCCGCAGGGCCTGGGTTCAAGCCCGGAAGGCAATGGAAAACCTCCGAGCTTCTCATAAAAATACAATCGCCGTTCGGAGTCGGCGTAAAATTGTAGATCCCTCCCCTTTGTGTGACAACATCAAGGCGCACTCTAACATATCGAGCCCTAACCGCCAAAATAACGTAAGCGACATTTTTTTCAAATAATCTTTTTGATGCAGAAATGCATCTAGATGCTCTAGGACAATTTCTGCATCAAAAAGAAAATTTTGAAAAAAGTGTCGCTTACGCTATTTTGTCGGTTAGGGCTCGATATGTGTAAGCGCCAATCTATTCTTCTTCTTTTTCTTAAACGAGGGTGGGTAGAAATCGGGGGTGGTATAAACTGAAGAATATCACAAATAAGGAGAAACATATATTAATTTCAAAATGTGCAAAAAAAAATTGCCACAAAATTAAATTTTTTTTCAGGCGTTTTAAGAACAACATCTTTTTAGAAATAATATTTTTAAAATACATTGAAATAATATAATAATTATTAATTAGCTAAATTATTACAGTTTATGAAGGATTCCTTAGACATATACATAAATTCATAGTAAAATTACACAGAATTCCAATTACGGTGGGAAATACACCGAAATATAGGTATTATGACATGTTTACACACATATATGTACATATGTACCTATATGCGAAATAATAGCAGTGAGACATTTTGACCAGTTTCGCCTTATATAAAAGTCTAATTCATAATTTTATAAACACAATTACCAGGTTGACCGAGCTTTGCCCGGAGTGCATATACTTTATAAAGTTTTAAAGATTTGGATGGCTTTGAAAAAATATTTTGGAATTGAAAAAAAACCAAATGGATTTCGATATCTTTCTGTAAATTTCTTACACTAAAATTTAAGAGGCAATCCCCTTCCGAAATACGCTGCAATCAATAGTACAAATCTTAAGCGTATATGTACTGTGTATACTTACAAAAAATGCTGATTGAAATTAACAAAATACAAATTTGTATTACACAGAAGGATTGCAGCCTTGGTCGAAAATATCTTCTGAACAAAGTTCTCAACAATACCTTTCATTTGATATCCATATTGCGGTGTTTCAGATAAATTGTGAAGAATCGAAAATAAGTGGCAACCTTACACAATTATCCAAGTGGATAACATTTTGCATATGGGGTTAGCATTGACTAAGAAACTTGTCCTGGTACCGTGAATAGTAATAGTTTACCTTTTTTTCTAAACAAAAAATTAAATATACTTGCTGTTCAAAATAGGTGGCAACCCTATTAAAAATATTTTTTAATTAGGGACCTTTAAAATAGCTTTCATTTGATACCCATATTATAATGTTTTAATTAATTTGTAACTAATTTCGAATAGGAGGCAACCTTATACGAGTCTTCTCGGAAATAATGCCTACTCAGGTAACCTTAAAATCCAAAACATTATCTGTGTACAAAATTTCAACAAAATCGTTAGAGCCATTTCCGAGAACCCTATAGATATATATATACAAGAATTGCTCGTTTAATGTAATAAGATATATGTATAAAAATCGTCATTTCAAATTTTTCACAAAAATTATAACGATTCAGCAGGTTTTCCCAAATTTTTTTTTTAACACATTTTCGTATAAAAATGTTTAGTGTATTCACAGTTTACTTTTAAAGTTAAATGGGTGCAACTTTAACAGGATAACACACTCGAACTGTGAGCAATCCTTCACACATGTGTTTCAAATGATCAGTAAAACAAATACAGTAAGATATATATTTAAAAATCTTTCAAATTGCGCCCACCTTATGCTTTTCTGCTTCACTTTCCATTTGTTCTTAGCGCGAATAATTATCTGATCAGAGATGAGAGTTTAACACAAAACAAAAACATGAGACAAAGTCGATTAATTTTACCCAAAAGTGTTATCTCTAATTAGTATGGGAACCAACAACAAACAAAGTTACCACATGGTAAAATGTTTTAAAGTTACCAGGTGGCAAAATGAACACAGTGGATAATATAGAGTACCCGAAAAGTTACCAGGTGGCAAAATAAACACAGTAGATAATGTAGAACTGTGAGTACCCTAATTATTTTTAAATACGAACATTTTTAAACGATAACCAAATATAAAGTATTAATTTTTACCATGCATTATTTTCCTTAGTGTAATGATGTTTAATAAATTTAAAAATTTTACTAAGCGTGTTTCAATAACCGATAATCCTATCTGTTATATATGTAATGGCCAAACCCGATCTTAGGACAAACTAGTTTTACCGAGGCTAAGCCAGATCAGGGGCCACAGTATTTTCGCCCAGAACACCTTTCCGGCAGACAGAATTCGGCTGCTCTTCAAAAAAATAACCCTCATCAGTCCAAATCCAGCTACGCAGTTCACAATATTGTTGCATCCAACTTGTTTCCGCTTGGACGGATATATTGGATCTAGGTAGAACTACTTTGGCCTAGGAAAAACTATTTTGTCGTAAGATCGAATCGGGCCGGTAACATATACAAAGATTGGTTAATTTATATTTTCATAACCACATCACGAACGGACAGCTCAATCGATGTGTTTAATTCTTTTTGGATTCTACTCGATGTTTTCTGTAGGTTTGTGGTAAAAAAATTTTGAAATATAGGGTCGCCAGATATTTGAAAATTTAAAATTATTTAAAGGTCAATAAAATATTTAAGTTTCTTCATCAAAACTAAAAGCGTTGGAAGATATTTAAAAATATTTTTGAACGGGGTTGCCACCTTTCCAAAAAATATAACAATGATTATTAAAAATGTAAGCTTATTTAATACCACAATATGGGTATCACATGAAAGGTGTACGCATAAGCTTTGGACTAGAATGTTTTTAAATAGGGTTGCCACCCATCTGTTAACTAAGATGAGGTAGGTAATTATGTAAGTTAAGTAAAATGATTCAATATGCATTTTTGCACATTCGATAGTTTGACATGGTAGCGACGATATATCGCACTCATTTTAATTTTTTAGATAGGTGCCAACCAATCCAGAAATATTTAGTGGTCAAAACTTTATTTTAACACCTTTTGTTTGATTATTATAGATAAATGGCAACCCTATAAAAAACTATATGTAAATTAAAGTATGTATTTTCAAAAACCTTTCCTGGGAGTGCATAAACCTTCCATTTGATACCCATATTGTGGTACTAAATAAGCTTAATATTTTAATACAAAGATCTCTTCAAACGCTTTGAGTTTTGATGAAGAAACCAAATATTTTCATTCAGCCTTTAAATAATTATAATTTTTTAAATATCTGACAACCCTATTTTTTTAAATTGTTTACCACATACCTACAGAAATAATCGAGTAGAATGAAAGAAAAGTAAACGCATCCATTGTGCTGTTCTTGCGTGATGTGGTTATGAAAAGAAAAACAAACTAATCTTTGTATATAGCACAAAGGAATATCGGTTATTAAAACCCACTTGGTAAAATTTTTAAGTTAAAAAAGCATTATGAAGGGAAATAGTTATATTCGATCAACACCATATTTATTTTTAACGATTTTATAGCAATTCTACGAAAAACTGTATTTTCCAAATGTGAAATACCTGGGAAACTTCAAAGCCCTGGCGGCACTTATATTAACCAAAATTAAAAAAATACGTGTTTCCTTATTTATGATATTGTTCACTTCTGGGGTTGGCAGCAGGATAAATGAAAAAAGGAGATTTTCCTATGCATTTTTGGTCCACCATAGTATACATACATACTTCCATGTACGTAGTAGACATGTCGATTTCTTATTTATTTTTATGATGCTGAATTCACGGCTATTGCGTGAGACATTCATAAATCAAGGCACTTCAATTAATCAGTAAAAATTGTAGAGGCACTTCGCATTAAGGAAATGTGTACAAACAATTCCTCTAATTTTTGCACTTTACAGGCAACCAGCGGGTTAAAAGTATATACATACATAAATATACTTATTTCGATTTAACTAACAAAATATCGATTTTAGTTTTTAACAGATAAGGGATTCGCTTAAACTCGTAAAGTCTTAAACTGTGTAAAACTCGTGAGTTTACGAGGCTTTTATGTGAACGCGCCCTCACAGTGCCGCCTAAGTGGGCAAAAATAAAAAAAATCGTTGCCTGCAATGTGTAAGCTCTTCATAGAAAAAAATTTCAAAAATACATTCTTAACATTTTAGAAAACAAAATTTTTTCCCCCAATTTTGTTCGCCTGTGTTATCAATCAGTGATTTGTTCTGATTCATTTTAAATTACTGGACTCTTTAATTAACTACTTACTTAATATGTCCAAATTTTTTCTTTTGTCTGATATCCATATTGATATACATATTTCAGTTACCTTATTCCCTTAATTAAAGTGAATTTTATGTCTTAAACATGTGGCAACACTTCTACGTGTCGTTTAAAAGTAAAGCATTTTCCAAACCATTTGAATTGATACCCATATTTTAATATCTAGTTCATTTAACTTATTAAATAATTTGATGAAATTAGTAACAGGTGGCAACCCGTTTCAAAAAAATAAAACTTCATTGCACATCCACAGGCCAGCCCTGTCACTTGACACCTCACTTTTGAAAATAGAACGAACTATANACAGGCCAGCCCTGTCACTTGACACCTCACTTTTGAAAATAGAACGAACTGTATGTACATACCTAAGGTGACCACCTGCACCTAAATATCCGGTACAGTACCGAAACTTTTGGTTTTGTACCGTGTACCGAAACGAAGGTTTGGGTACAAGCAAATATACCGGAATATGCAAAGGTATGTACGTTTTTAGAAAAAAAATCAATCAGCTCTTTGACTTGACTTTCAAGTTGCTACACGACTTGAAAGTAAAAATTGATATCAAGTCGACGTTCAAGTTTTAAACGTGCGTGTGTGTTAGTAAAAAAGTGTGAGTGTATTGCAACTTGAAACCAAGATCGATATTTTAACCATCACTAGCTCAAATAATTATTAATTAATTTTTAGTAAGTTAAGTATTTATCTGGCTTTAAATAACAGGAATATTTGTCCTTTTTAAAGAAATAATAAGTTTTGCGAGCGCATTGTAAATATGTAGAAAATTTGTGGAATAAATCTAAAATTTACTTAAACCAATTTTTATTATTTTTCCCACTTAATATGTTTGCCAAAATTTTAAAAGAAAATAGTATCTTTTAGTCATTAATTCTAAAAGAATGTTTGATTCCGAGTAAGACTAGGTACCATTAATTAAAATCAATAAAAATATTACGAAATTATAAAATTTTTTTAAGAGACAAATTCAAATATTTCTATACGAACTATTCAAACCTCAAAATGAATCCAATTTAACTGGTACAATTTTTCTGTGAAATTACATCGAAGTGATTTTGAAAAAATCTTAAGAAAATTCATAACTTTACTCTGAATCGCTCATTCTTTTCGAAGCAATAACTGAAAGCGACTATTTTGTTTTGTAATTTAATAATAAATAAAATAATAAAAACTTGTGTTAACTTCAGACTTATTCCAACAACTTTCAACACATTTACAATGTGCGCACAAAACTTATTTATTCTTTAAATAGTACAAACATTTTTCCTTCCAAAGACCATAAAACTGAAAATGGGGTAAAAATTAACAACTGAACATTTTTTAGTGCGGAAAGTCATNTTTACAATGTGCTCACAAAACTTATTTATTCTTTAAATAGTACAAACATTGTTCCTTCCAAAGACCATAAAACTGAAAATGGGGTAAAAATTAACAACTGAACATTTTTTAGTGCGGAAAGTCATGTAAAAATGGTTTTTTTTAAGAATAAGTCGAGAATTTGAGGGCGTTACAAAAATTTTAAATGCAGTTTCGTGAATTACTTGACAAGCCCTACGACGTGTACTAGGTCACCTAAAAAGTGCACGGTCAGTGTAACACCTTGTGATTAAACATAAGTGGCAAACAATATCACTTCTAAATGGAGGGCAATAGTTTTGGCCAATACTGTATAATTTGCTTCAAATTAAATTTGTAATGGATTTTATAACATTTACGTGATAAATAAAATAGAACTCAGAAGGAACGAAATTAATTTTACTGTACCGGATTTTTCAAAAGGAAATATACATACCTATGTAAAAGCCCCAAGAACCCCAAACAAGAGATACATACTTCGTCTTGCCCTGGTTTACCACCAGACCCATTCGCTTTGCTTACACACTTCGGGGGTTTTGTTACCGCTGATCTCGATGTTAGCAATTCAACTCCATGCCTCTTTATAGCAAGGCCCTTTAGTTTGCTTAAGTCTTCCGATATCTACCTAATTTTTTATATCTAATGTTTAATTTTTTGGTTGCGGAAACACTATCAAAAACTCACCTCAGACTTTTTTTGGATCTGTTATTGGTTTATCAACAGCCTCTTTACCCGATCTACATTTAATTTGTCTAAAAGCATAAACAGACGGCAGCGTTGATCCGGATCAACTCGGGAATTAACTGCAGTTGATCCGGATTAAGTCCGAGTTAGTCCGGATCAACGCTGCCGTCTGTTAAAGCTTTAAGTCGCGTTTGTGGTTTGAAAAATTCCTGCGTGTAAAGTTTTGCACTTAATTAAGTTTTTCTCTCGATCATAAAAGACAATCAAATTATGTGAGTGGTTGAGAGAAGCGGTTACATGCAGCGCCCCACCGTAAAGACGGCACTTAATATACATACATGCATACCAGGGTTGTTGCGCTTATTCGCATTCGCATTCGCAACCGCGGAGCTTCCGCATTAATTTTAACATTCGCATTCGCAAAAATCAATGCGGATCTTTGCGAGTGCGAATATTGAAGGGACCGAAAATTATAGTTATTTTTTTACGAGTTAAACTTGGCCAAATATTTGTTATTCCGAAATAAAAGTACTTTCCGGATAATAAACAAATCCCTTATCCAAATTAAACCAATTTGGTATCCAATGAAAGAGGACTTAAATAGCTTTAAAACTGAAATGTCTAAAAGAGGAAAGCCACACATTGAAAAATATTTCAATAAAAAATGTTAATTAATTACCATAGAACAAACATTGGGTCAGGTACATGAATTTCTTTAGTATTAAGTTATAAAAAAATATAAATAGAGGTGGTAACCTTCATTCGTTATTTCTGGTTAAAAGCTATTTCAGTCCCCTTTCATATCATACCAAATTTGTTTAATTTGGATAAGCAATTTCTTTATTATCCGGATAGGACATTTATTTCGGAATAAAAAATATTAGACCAAATTTAACTCTAAAAACNCGGATAGGACATTTATTTCGGAATAAAAAATATTAGACCAAATTTAACTCGAAAAACAACTGTTATTTTCGNATATCATACCAAATTTGTTTAATTTGGATAAGCAATTTCTTTATTATCCGGATAGGACATTTATTTCGGAATAAAAAATATTAGACCAAATTTAACTCTAAAAACAACTGTTATTTTCGGTCCCTGGAATATTGTGCAAGTGCACAGACGTATATCTAACCAGTCACAGAAGAAAGCATTAAAAATTAGTTATAAAAACTAAAATCGAAAAACGCTGATGAAGTGACAAATTCCGAAACAACCTAAAGAATGAGAATGAAGAATTCTTTCGAAAAAAACCATGTTTAAACAACGATTGTGCCATGATGCTAGATTGTGAAGATGAAAGTCAGGAGGATGCATCCGACATTTGCAGCCTCGATGAAATTCTCAAAAAGTAATTCTTGCACCGCAATAAAAATAAATAAATATAACTGAAAGTCCTCTCAACTGGTGCAGTGTCAATCGAAAAGAATTTACAATTTTGCCAAGTTTCAAGTTTTTCAAGTTTGTCGCCTCGAGCGAGTAATTATATAGTGGCGCAGGTTTGATTTACGACCCTTCAAAAAGTTTTTATTAGGTACAATGTTCCAATTTTTAAATTCAAGTACTAAAAAAACATTCAGTCTTATCATGAGCTTAATTTTCCCCGAACCGGTTCACTTTTCACTTTTGGTTTTCAAGTACATATTTAATATGGGCGGAATACAAATTTTCGAGTGAATTTTTGTTCGGGCAAAACTCAGGATAAGGCAGATTATTAAAAATGATTAACCTTTCCATTTCTTAGCCCACCTAAATTATTTCTTAAAAATACATTACATCCGCATTCGCATCCGCATTCGCATCTGCGGATGTCTAAAATTCCACATTCGCAACATCCCTAATACATACATGCATACATACATCNCATCCGCATTCGCATCTGCGGATGTCTAAAATTCCACATTCGCAACATCCGTAATACATACATACATACATGGTGCATACAATGCTTTTTCCGACATTTTTTAAATGAACAGATCTGCTCACTTTTAAAGTTGAAGACAATAAGACACTGAGAATTTCAATTAATTCCATTTCAAATGATTTATGCATGTGTTTGAAGACATACATATTTATGTATGTACATATATGTACGGGTATGAATAAGTTTGCACTACACATTCATCAATTGCTCATCTGCAGGGCTGTATTTAGTGTAAATTTCCCATTGAAAGTGTTCAAAGTAGCTTGTAAACAAAATTTAATTTATCTAATTTTGAAGTGCAACCATTGTTAACCCAAACCGTTTTCCATAATATTTTTATTTGTTATAGAATCGCATGTTACCAGAACATCATCATCATTATTGTTATCTTACTGGTATGCTCTTTTAATATACAAAACTTTGTCGCTTTTTAATTGAGTCGTTTATTTTGAAAGTGGCATAAGTCACTTCATACCTCTTGTGCTTAAATAACCGGCTACTTGTAACCGAATGCATCTGTAAATCTTTCTATCGTCTTAAACCAATGACAAAACCTCTGGTTGATGAAGTTAAACGAATAACCGACGCGTGCAGATACAAGTAACCGGTCATTTAAGTAAAAGATTTATGAAGTGACTTATGCCACTTTCAAAGTAAAGCGCTCAATTATAATATAACTAATTCCAATCGTGCTCTTACAAATTTATTGTATTCCCGGATAGATCTGATATATATTTTTTTTCATATTCAACGGGTAATTAACAATTCTTTTCTTATCTAGAATCGGTCATATCTATAGCAACCCCATTTCAAAGTGATATTGTTTGTCACTTATGTTTAGTTATAATTTTTTTTTTAATTTTAAATTAAAATACAGTCCATGCTCTAAAAAAAATAGTTAAGCCCAAAAATAAGACTTCGCAGAAAACTAAAAAAATAAAATAAAAAAATGTTCACCCATATTTCAAATTTTTTTCTCAGTTTCAAGTGGCTAGCAAATACCATTGATTTTTTTAAATTTATTTTTATATGGAAGAAACCCGCAACACTTTCGGTGAAAAAAATTCTAAAAATCAACGATAGCACAGGTTTACAAAAAAAAGGTTCGGTATATTGAACCAAACCTCTATACCCCTATGTTTTTCGACGCTCTGAAGGCGAATCCGAGGTCTGTTAACCTCCATCACGTCAAGTTCGAGATAATTTGAAGGTCAGTTAGGGAAAAATTCATTAAATAAACCTGAAAATTCGTACAAGTGAGGTTTAAGACTCGTTGAATCCCAATCTGAGGTCCGTTAAACTCAGGTTCGAGGTCATTTGAGGGGCAAATAGGAAAAAAAAATTTATTCAATAAAAATAAGAATAAAAATTTGTCGCTAAATCCGAGTATGGGTGTTCCTCGATTCTTCAAGGTCATCTGGGTGTCATTTGAAACAATTGAAACTTGCACATTATTAGACTAAAATTTAATGATACGAAAAAAATTAAAACACTTCCGAGAAAAAAGTTTGAAATTTGGGTGAAAATTTGTTGAATTTTTGTATAGTTTTTTTTTACACAGTTTTAAACTTGGGTTTATAAAGGGTTTTGTTAGGGAATGAACTGTTTTTATTTTTTGTAGTGAAAATTTCTAAAAATAAGTAAATAAACTTGAGTGGCAAACAATATCACATTGAAATGGGGTTCCTAATGTATTGACCCATACTGCCCTAGTAGGGCGACGTTTTTGTTTGCGACAATTGTTTTTTTCACTCCTACCTCGAAATATTGTAGAAAACACCAAAAAAAGCTCCCTGAAAATTTGAACCCTTTTTATTAGCATTAAATACTCGCACAAGGCGTGCAAAGATTTCTCATATAAAATACTCGTAAACTTTGAGTTGTTTTCTTAAAAAGTCTACAGCTCAGAGGCCTTTTATGGTATACTCTTGGTAAATGATGGGTTTTCTTCAGAATTAAATGCTCTACAAAAATGTCCATTGCGGTGTAATCCTAACTTCCCCCGGCGAGGTAGTACCGGTCACTAGACCCAATGTTTTCATGAAATTCTCGTTTTTTGCCCCTATCTCGAAAATAACAAGAGCTACAGAAAAAATATAAATAACAAACTTGTAGGACTTGCAATTTCCTACAAAAAAGTTTTGGAGCACAAAATCGTTAATATCGATATTTCTTGAGATATTTTAGCATCACACGTTTGGGTACCAAGTATTCAAAAGATGAAGCATATGTGACCATAAATAGGATTATATAGGATAGCTCTCAATCCCTGAGCCCCCTATCGGAAGAAAAATCCTTTTAAAAACCTTTCCATAAAATAACAATCATTCAATGCGATTTTGAAATCTGGGAGAAAATTCTTCCCAATTGAATTATTCTTGCCATTTTCTGATTTGTAGATGTAGGTGTATCCATAACCTTATCATAAGTAGTTTCAGAGATAAGCGATATGGAATATGTATTTTGTATGGGAGGTGCCCCATCCCCCTTTCCAATACAAACCACTTTTCGCCATAAGTACGTTAGCAAAAGCGGTTCCATAGATAAACGATATTTGAAATTTGGTTTGTATGGAAGATGCCACGCCCACTTTTCCAAAACCTACCACTTTTCGCCATAAGGACGGTATTGTTAACATATGTAGCTGTTTCAAACTTCAGGATGTTAGCAAAAGCGGTTCCAGAGATAAGCGATTGACAATTTCAGTTTGTATGGGAGGTGCCACGCCAACCTTTTGCAATACCTATAATTTTTCGCTGTAAGTAGGGTATTTACAATTTATGCATCCGTGCCAAGTATCAGCGTGATTGGTTTAAGAGATAGATCAGTTTTCACATTTTAGTCTATGTCAGATGCCACGCCCCCTGTATAGTGGGGTTAACATTTCTGGATTAGAGGAAGTTATATCCCTTCAAGAGAACGGTGCCCTCAAAAAAGGGGGTTCAAAATTGTATTGTGGCGTATTTATGTTTGGAGCTAAAACGGTCGAAAAAAGAGCAAATAATACTAATAGTAGCTAAAATGAAGAGCTAAATATTTTTGTTAAGGATGAGCATTTATTGACGTAAGGTTGTTTTTACATTTTCGGAAATTTTAATAAAAACAACGAATTTTATAAGTNCCTTTTAAAAACCTTTCCATAAAATAACAATCATTCAATGCGATTTTGAAATCTGGGAGAAAATTCTTCCCAATTGAATTATTCTTGCCATTTTCTGATTTGTAGATGTAGGTGTATCCATAACCTTATCATAAGTAGTTTCAGAGATAAGCGATATGGAATATGTATTTTGTATGGGAGGTGCCCCATCCCCCTTTCCAATACAAACCACTTTTCGCCATAAGTACGTTAGCAAAAGCGGTTCCATAGATAAGCGATATTTGAAATTTGGTTTGTATGGAAGATGCCACGCCCACTTTTCCAAAACCTACCACTTTTCGCCATAAGGACGGTATTGTTAACATATGTAGCTGTTTCAAACTTCAGGATGTTAGCAAAAGCGGTTCCAGAGATAAGCGATTGACAATTTCAGTTTGTATGGGAGGTGCCACGCCAACCTTTTGCAATACCTATAATTTTTCGCTGTAAGTAGGGTATTTACAATTTATGCATCCGTGCCAAGTATCAGCGTGATTGGTTTAAGAGATAGATCAGTTTTCACATTTTAGTCTATGTCAGATGCCACGCCCCCTGTATAGTGGGGTTAACATTTCTGGATTAGAGGAAGTTATATCCCTTCAAGAGAACGGTGCCCTCAAAAAAGGGGGTTCAAAATTGTATTGTGGCGTATTTATGTTTGGAGCTAAAACGGTCGAAAAAAGAGCAAATAATACTAATAGTAGCTAAAATGAAGAGCTAAATATTTTTGTTAAGGATGAGCATTTATTGACGTAAGGTTGTTTTTACATTTTCGGAAATTTTAATAAAAACAACGAATTTTATAAGTTTAAGTGTTAAAAAATCTTTTAAAACAAAAATAAGGTGCATATATTTCCAATTCGTTGGTATGGAAATTATAACAGTGAACTAAAAATACTTTACAAACTGTTAAAGTCTTTGATTTCAGATATTTGAATTGAATAATTTTTTCGCAAAATTTTTCTGGAAAGTTTTACTTCCAGCTCTCCTTAAAGGTAAAATTAGTAGGGTAAAACAAAATCCGCGCTGTCATAGAAAGGATTTTTTTTAAATTAATTTTTGAATTCTTTTACCCAGATCCAGTGTTTATGGTGGATACACTGCATCTCGAAATTTTCCATTTTATCAACGCTTAAGTTTTGGCTTATTATACCAAATACAACTAAAACTTTCTGGAGCTAAAAAAGTATAAAGTGCTACATAAATTTGAAAAGAGCTAGGATTTTCGGAGCTTAATAGAAAAATAAAGAGCTAAATCTAGCTCCAGAGACACCAAAATGGCAACACTGGTGCCGCTTGCCTTAAGCCCCGGCCCGTGACCATCTCTGGAATAGACATAGTATGTTTCCTTTGCATTGGTGTTGTATAAGTGACAATTGGGAAAATAGTATTTGGCGCACAAGCATTTAAATTTAGATTAATGAGAAATTTTCATGAATTTTTATTTTGTATTTGTTTTTATTAGTTGATAAGATAAGTTGAAAAATATAATACATCAGCTTAAAGGATGGAAAATTAGAGCTCTAAAGTATAAAATAATATAGGGGTATATTTTTTTCGATATAGAACAATCCTAGGGGGCGCCGGCATTAAAAAACCGACCTTATTTTTTTACATACATACATACATTTTTGGACCACTTTAATGTGCATAGGTAAACATATATACATACATACAAATGCTACACATAATGCTTTTTTACATTTCATCTACATCTTCAAAAATTTTAAGGTATTGGTTTAGGTCAAGCTTTCATGGTATATTTACTGGCTACTTATTACGAGTGTATTTGTGCGCTAATCGCATACTACTTGGTGCAATCATTCCGTGATCCGCTGCCCTGGTCCTACTGTCGATCGGAGTGGGGAGCGAATTGTATTGATTCAGCGCCACGTAGTTGGCTTGGAGATGACAAGTTCCTAGATTCTAAAGCGCTTAAGGTGTCCGGTGGAAACTGGAGCTTGGTTTACGGTAATCTAACAAAGCAAAATGAGGATCGGGTTATTTCGAGTTCGCAATTATATTTTGTGTAAGTTTTACGTTATTGCCTCTGCTAAGTGTATTTGCTTTAAAGGTTGTGGGATGTAATAATGGCCAATTTTATTTGTTTAAGTTAATTCTGATTGAACTTTCACAGCAAAAATGTGTTGAGGGAGAAAATAAACATCGATGACGGGATCGGTTTGCCGAACTGGGAACTAGTGTTGGGTCTCTTGGTATCTTGGACAACTATATTTATGGTCATTAGAAGGGGCGTAAAAAGTTCCGGCAAAGCTTCATACTTTTTGGCGCTCTTTCCTTATTTGATAATGGCAGTTTTGTTAGTACGGGCCGTAACATTACCCGGTTCCGTAGATGGTATAATCTATTTCATTAAACCCAATTGGGGAAAAATACTGGATCCTAAGGTAAGTGTATTGTTTTTACTCAAATTGTATTGTTTATTGACTTGTACATACGTACAAATGTATGTATGTATATGTATGTATGTATATACATACATACAGTTACCTTAATTCACAAATAACCAACAACAACAAAAAACATTATAAAAAAAAAATTAACAAGTCATTTTTAAGAAAAGAACACAATCGACTTCAATTCTCATATAAAAATTTAACATTATCGATAATTTCTTCATGATCTAATGATCGGATCTAAACCAAATTAGTATGGGACCACCTGTGAGTTATGCCGCAACTTATGCGGTAACATACTCCATAGCGACAAGAGTAATTAATTTCGTTATCAAATTATAAGTTTGTTTTCAAAAACAAATGAAATATTAAAAAAGAATAAAATTGTTGCAAGAAATTATTATTCAAATATCGCCTGTAGCAATAATAAAACGACTCATTTCGGTAATAAGAAAACGACTCGCCCAGGCGAGTTGCCTGCGGCGGACGTTTTAGAGCGACTGGTAATAAGAAATCGATACCGGCCGATTGCCGGCAATAAATTTGTTGCTGAAGGCGACAAGTTTTCTTATTTCCGGCAACAAAAATTGTCTGGTGGGTGCGTTGTTTTTTGTACTAACACTTTAAAAGTTTTAGTGAAGTTGTACTTATATATCTTACCAAAATATTTGGAAAACACAATTTCGAAAATGTGTTGGTTAGGGCCTTTGTGAATTAAGGTAACAATATTTTCCTCCACTTAATGTGTATGGGCAATAAATAATAGAAAATTATGGTTTCAGGTGTGGTACGCGGCAGTCACACAATGCTTCTACTCACTCTCAGTCTGCTTCGGCAACATAATCATGTACGCATCCTACAATAAGTTCGAACACAACATTCACCGGGACGCAATGATTGTGACCACTCTGGACACTTTCACTTCGCTAATTTCGGGTTTCACCATATTTGGCATTCTGGGCAATTTGGCTTACGAAATCGGAACTGATGACATCGGCACCGTGGTGAAGGGTGGCACAGGCTTGGCGTTCATTTCATATCCAGATGCGATTTCCAAGTTCAAAACTTTGCCACAAATATTTTCGGTCTTGTTCTTCCTTATGCTTTTTATCCTTGGCATTGGCTCAAATATTGCAATGACGTCGTGCACAGTTACAGCGATACGCGACAGTTTTCCACATATTAAGCAGTGGCACTGTGCTTTGGCTATATCTATAATAAGTTTCTTTATTGGATTGGCCTACGTCACACCGGTAAGAAAACGAAATAAATATGGTTTTTAAGGCAAAAAGACATGATTACATCGGCTCAAATTGTTTCCAATATTTTTCAATGTACTAGTGAAATGTTCATGTAAATAGGTATGTCAACACCTTGTTTAAAGAAAACTTAAAAAAATAAAAAATTTTTAGGTATCGGTTTCTTGTTTGAGGACACTCCTCGTGGACAACTTAACTCTACATTTCATGGTTTGGTCCATTAATTCATTTAAGGCCGTATGGGAACACTTTTAAACAGCTTCTTTACTCTTGAAAATTGTAGTGAATTTAGTTTTAAAAATGTTAGCAATGTTGCTAGTTGTTATGTTTCCTATGTGGCTTTTACAACAACAACATTCTTAATGCAATTTCGTAAAATCCGTCTTAGCTGCCAAAGCAAATATGTCACACAAAAACATTTGAGAAAATTTTAAACCGACTTGATCGTGTCTAGATGCCTTTAGGAAAAAAGTATAACACATACTGCCATTCGCAGAATAGGTTCAACATGATTTTAAATTATAACTCTCTTCAAATGCGCATTTACTAGATGGTTCGCATGTTCTTTTTGTAAATTCAATGTTAAAGCCCCTTCAATTCACTAACAAACAACGCCAAAAATTACTACATTGGCGAAAAATTATAATTTAACCGTTCAGCAAAATAAGTTCAGTGCAATCAGCTTTTGGTTAAAGAGAAATCTAAAACGTAAATAAATAGCAAACTGCGCATCGCTAAGCTAATTGATACTTTGATGACACAAATAAACAAATACTAGTCACAACGTCCTACAAAATCACAGACTTTGCATATTGAATAAGCTGAGATAGGGCGTTCTCAACGAAATTCTGGGACAGGGCGTTTTCAATCAAATTCTGAAGTAGGGCGTTCTTGAAAAATTTTCTGTGATAGGGCGTTTTTGAACTGGCTACCGATATAGATCGATCTTCCACTCAGCCATCGAAATGTACTTAACAGGGATGTTTCGAATGCCATATTTTTCACATTCGCGAGTGCGAATGCGAATGCGAATATTAGGAATATCATTAAAAAAGCTATAATCAACTTAAGTCATCGTTTTTATTAATTAAAAATTTTGTAAATTATGTAGTAGAACATTGAACGCATACTTAACCTGCATGTACAGTGTTTTAATCTAGTAGTCAAAGTTCATATAATATTAAAAAAAGTAATTTTCTGCCTTTTCGCCCATGAGGCGATTTCTTATAGGCTCGTATATAAGGCCGGCTGCACTGAACAATTGCTCACTTGGAACGCTGTCAATTTATCGTATTTTAGTTTGGTTTTCCACTATTCGATAAGATTTTCACAGAGATGAGCTCGTTTTTCTTTAAGACAGGCCTTCAATTGAGCTTTAATTTCACATTTTTTAATGTCTCCAGATTATACATCCGAGGCCTCGACTTTTAGCAGTACTTGTTGAAGGCCCATCAATGTTGCTTGATATACTATTTAACCGTTTAGTGCCTGAAGCTAAACGCCGGTTATTGTTCGCACCCTGGTTAAACAGACTTTGAGCGATTTCAACAATATTATAGTGAACTCTCTGCCTATGTACACATTCGCATTCGAAAAACATTCATATCATTTGATGCGAATGCGAATGTCGAATGCGAATGTGTAAAATGATGAGAATCATTCGTAAACGAACGCGAGTGCAAATATGCGCAACATCCCTGGTACTTACTTTTCTGCGCATCGGTAAAAAAATAATGCATTTGAAAGCCGAATACATTGTATAATTTTACGTTCTCAATTTAAAACGCTAAAAACAACTAATAATAGCCTAATGTTATTGTTTTGGGTTATGTTATGAATTGAACGGGCTTTAACGGCGAATTTACTGAAACATCTTCCGGATATTATAGTAGATGCACCAGACCCACAAGTTGCAACGAATCATGCCATATAAGAGTGACGGATTTACGGGGGAGAGGGGTTTGCGACTCTCTCCCCGCCAGAGACGGCGGTATTCTTTTTTTGTGATATTACTTTTCAAAATACCCAACGTACGCATTGTATATAAAAATATACCTAATCAAACCACAAGCACATACAGGATTTAGAAACAAATATTTTCATAAGCTATTTCTCCGTTTGAGTGTTGAAAATGGACTTTCTTGCTTTGCTGTCGAAACTGTTAAAACAGCCAAAATACTCAATATCGGTCACGTATTCGAAAGCATTTTAATTGACAATTAAAAGATAAAATCAGATAAATAAGAAATATCTTACAAATACATGTACATATATTGCAACTGAATATCGAAATTACGCTTTCGTCAAGTGAAGCAAACAAGTTTTTGAAAATTTTACCATTCGCTCGTCTTCTCCACATTTTGACGTCCAATGCAAACTTATTTTTTGGAATAAATAGTTCATAAAGTTTCTTGCACTTATCGAAGTTGGACTCATTTACATATACATATAAAAAATTCAGAGACTCGAATGAGGGCACTTATTACCTAAAAAAAAAAAAAACTTAAGTAGCGCTATTCCTTATTGTAATATCAGAATATTTATTCATTCTTAATCAAATGAGGAACCGGCATAAGGCGCACTTGATTTTCGGGATTTATCACTAGTGTTGAACTTATTCGGCTGAGCAGCAGTGTACATACATACATACATAAGTACATACATATTCCTTTCCAGGGAGGTCAATTTATTTTGACTTTAGTCGATTTTTACGGCGCTTCAATGATTGCATTAATACTGGGCATATTGGAGCTCTATGTTCTGGGTTGGATTTATGGAGTGGATCGACTTTGTAAGGATATAGAATTTATGATTGGCCACAAAGTGAGTCGATACTGGCGTTTTTGTTGGGCGTTCATCACACCCGGAATAATGACGTTGATTCTGATTTACTTCTTCGCTACATACCAATCACTCACCTACAACAATGTTGAATATCCGAATTGGGCTTATGGTAAGCGAATTTACTTATGGTCTGATTATGGCAACTTAACATAACTTACGGCTCTCACTTAAAAATTCTGTTAAATGGATGTTGCTTAAAATTGAACAGCCGAAACTTAACATAACTTAAGGCCACGTCGAAATCTGCTTCATTTTGATTCTCTAAGTTTTACGTTCCGTTAAGTTAAGTTAAGTTGCCCTAATCAGGCTTTAAAGTGCACTTTAATCTAAAACAAAATATTTCATAAATTTATTTCCTTAGCGCTTGGCTGGACAATTACTGCCCTGGGTGTAATACAAGTTCCATTATGGGCCATAGTGGCGATCGTGCGCCAACCTGGCGAAAGTGTAAATGAGAAAGTTCGTGGTGCCTTCCGACCTGTACGTAATTGGGGCCCGTCGGATCCCCTGCTTCGTGAACAATACAATAAGAATCTCGCGAATGAGAGTAATTCGATGGGCACGGGTTGCTGGGCCAAGGTCAAGAAGAATTTTCTCAGTTGAACAGATATGTGATTCATTAGGCAGAAAATACTGTTTAATGCTTGCCAAAATTGATATACATTTGTATTATAGATTAAGCAGAAACGAGTGCACTTATTGTATAAATATAATACTAAACTATGTGCATATGCATGTACTTGAATCTATGGAAAATCGCCAGTATAAGCTTTAAATAAACATGTTGCACAAGTAGTTACGTTTACTATTGTACGAGTATTTTATTGAAGATATACTACAATATTTATT
>NW_016159177.1:51146-53607 GCF_001687245.7 Rhagoletis zephyria
GCATTATGCGTAAGGAACAGTATCTGTTCATATTTCAACAAAATTTGCAAGATGTAGTCGAAAAATGAGAGTTTCTGCTGAAAAATCACCCAAAACATACTGCATATGTTCGCAAAGACTGGATACAAAAGCAAAAATTTGTTAATTTGAAATGACCTCCACAAACCGCGGACATGAATCTCATCGAGATTTTGTGAAATCAACTAAAAGCACAGCTTAATAAGTATCAATGTCCGTAAAATCGAGTACATGAGCTGTGAAACCAAACTAAGGATATACCTCGAGAATTTTTACAAAGATACAAATAAGGTATGCCAAATCACATCCAGGAACTGAAACAGGCAAAAGAGTACTGAGTAGTTTTTTTTTTCGTCAAAATTGTTAAAAAGCTCTTAAAAATATATGAGTGCAAAACTGTAACATCTGCCTTAATTTACATTTTTGTCTGGTGGTTTTTTTATTGTTCTTGTATTGACTTCAAATCATTATGAGAGAGGGAGTAGGGATGTACCAACAAGAATATACAGCAAAAGTATGAAAGTCGTTAGAACTTGGAAAGATAGTGGTGGCTGAAATAAAAAGTGTCACACCATGTTACAGTTTTGCTCGTCACTGCACATACATTGCAGTTGACTACGAATATGCGTGTCCAACTACAGAGTGATTAATCAGCGTAAGTATTGTCGCGGCATAGGGAACGGAAAGCTGCCAGTCAATGAGAAATTAGCACGAATTTTGTTGCCTGATAATTTTTTTTACTTAGAAACATCGAAAGGAGAATTGATCGAAAGAATGTTTCTGGATATTCAAATTATTATCGGAGTCATGTCATCGGAAGGATGTCTATCAACTCAATAATGTCTTTCAATCCAGCAAACAATGTGGAAACAAATGAAGTAGTTAATTATCGAACGGAATTTTTGAACTCGATTGATCTTCCAGTGACTACCCAACATACTGGAATTTGAAAATAGATGTGAATATTATCATGTTGCGGAATATTAATCAGCCAAAACTCTGCACAGTTAAGAAATTGATGAACAACGTAGTGAAAGCAAAGATGTTAACGTGGCCTTTCAAAGGTGAAGAATTCCCATGATTCCGACCGATACACCATTTCCATTTAAAATATGCTTATACACCATTTCCATTTAAAATAGGCAATAGAAAAGCAGAGCCCTCTCTCAACGAACGAAACTCACGCTCTACAAATCTCTCATCGTGCCCGTCCTTTTATATGGCGCAGAATCTTGGACGGTGTCGAACAAAGATGAGAAGGCTTTGGGGGCTTTCGAGGGAACTATTCTACGCAAAATCGACGGCCCTGTTTTCGTGGATGGCGGATATCGGAGAAGATGGAATGACGAACTGTATGAGCTCTTTAACGACATGGACATAGCTAAGCGCATAAAAATACAGCTATTGCGTTGGCTTGGACATGTTGTACGCATGGATGACGACTTTCCGGTGAAAAGATCCTTCGACTCCGCACCCATGGGTGCACAACGAAAGCAAGGGCGCCCACGAACGCAATGGAAGGACCAAGTGCAGAAGGACCTTTCTGCGCTCGGGATAACCAACTGGCGCAAATTCGCGCAGGAGAGAAGCAATTGGAGAAGCTTTTTGGTCTCGCCCCAAACCGACAAACGGTTGTAGTGCCAAATAAGAAGAAGCAGTGAAAAAATTTAACATGTAAATATTGTATGTACATTCGTTAATAAAATCAAGCAATTGAGTTAAAAAAATTTAATTTTTTTTAATGGAATTATACCAGTGCGAGGAATTTTACCGAAAATCGTGAAATTTCGCGGTGGCTAACGAGGAGAAAGATAAAATGAGTTGACATCGCTGGATGATGCATACTTCGCATAACTTCGCACAACCACTGGTACCACTGCAATTGAAATGTCACTTAAGAAAATGCGGGGCAAAATCTAAGCTGAACAGATCGCTAAGTTTTTACAAGTTCGGCTAATTTCTAGGTAACGGAGTACTAACAAATTGCATACATACAATATGACAGTTTGAAACTTATGCGAAGTATGCATAATCAGACCATAAAGGAATCAAAATAGATATGCGTGTATACCAAAAGGCTCAGAAGGAAAAGATAAAGCAATTCAAGTCTTTCTGTCCGTCCTACGTCCGTGCAAACTATTACTCGAGTAAAACATCTCAGCGAAATTTGGTATACCTTTATCGAAGGTAGATGGTTTGTTGATTTTTTTTTTAAGTTTGAAATGTGGATTAGTGTGGACCTGGCAGTGTTGCCACTTGAAAATATTTTTAGGTACCAAAACGCCTACCAAATAAGTTGCCAAATTACCTAAATTTGTTCACCATTAAAACGATTTTTCTCGAGTTTGCGGGTTTTTTAGCTACACAAAAGCTGAATTTTTTTGTAAGCGAGCGAGAAAAGAACGTTCAACTCGGATAAAATTTCCTTTTAGCTACTTAAGCA
>NW_016159177.1:53707-57532 GCF_001687245.7 Rhagoletis zephyria
AATAGCTTTAAAAATTAAATCTTTAACCTTCTTTAATTTTAGGCAAGCTTCCACAATCAAATTTAAAGTGTGAGCAAAACATAGTAAATGCCCAGATTTCCCAACCAAAGAAACTGCAGCATTTACCATGTTTTGCCCATTATCGGTTACAATGTAGCGTATTTTATTTTTTCCACACCCCAACTAATGAAAATAGAATTTAGCGATTCCGCGATGTTGTCTGCGGTGTGCCGTACTTTTAATTCACAGGTAGCTAGATTACAGGCTTGCATATTAATACCGCCTAAAAATGTCATGTCACACCAATGTAACTTCGTTCAGCCATCGTGTCGGTCCATATATCTGTAGTTATGCACACATCAGTTGCGGCCTTAATACGATTTACATATGCAGCTTTAACAGAATCGTATTTTGAGCTTTTGAAATATTTAGGATCCTCAACTTTGTAGAGTGGGGCCACTTGCTTCATAAGTTTAAGAAAACCTTAACCTACGTAAAATGTTGAGGTACATACATACATATATTCTCCGCTTTTGAATTATTTATGTATGTATTCGCCTAGTAGTACACATAACCCTGCGTTCAGCGATTATTTTTAATAATTCACAAGGGGCCGTATTCATAGTCAAATTAAGTTGGCTCTTAAAGTTAGTTGAAGCTTTTTTGACCGATGATCCATTACAAAAAGTTTCAAACTTTGATCTTCTTTTTGTTATAATGGGTAGGTTCAGAAGGTGCAGAAGTTGAGCGCAACCGTTGCTAAAAAAATCAATGATCGTAATGCGTCTTCTGAACGGCTTGATACATTAGCTGTCAAATTCAAAACACACAACACGTTTTCTCAAATGATCAGAAAAATTTTACGATCATCTAACACGCAACTGCTCAGTTGATTAGNTGAGCGCAACCGTTGCTAAAAAAATCAATGATCGTAATGCGTCTTCTGAACGGCTTGATACATTAGCTGTCAAATTCAAAACACACAACACGTTTTCTCAAATGATCAGAAAAATTTTACGATCATCTAACACGCAACTGCTCAGTTGATTAGAAGTACAAAATAACGCGTTCAGAAGGTGCAATCGCAACAGTTACTGAGCTGTTGCGCCTTCTGAACGTGCCCAATATGATCCATATTTTTTAAAAATAAATGAACAAAAAAATATTTATCGTGAAAAATATTTGAACTAGTTACTCGCATTAACCAAAATCACTGAATGCAGCGTTATTCTACTAAGTCTATAGTGGATGTACATACGTACACACATATGAATAACCGTAGAGTTCACATACCTGCAACTACATAGAAAGGCTTCATGTCTCGGCAAACAAAATATAAAATATTATTTGATATGTGATTATATTTACGTCCACCATCTAGATGAAAAACGTTTGATTAAGGGCCAAATTCACAGTGCGTAGTTAACTCAGAATCGGCAGTTAACTAAACAATTTTGTAGTAAAAATCTGAGGATAACTACCGATTCTGAGTTAACTACGCACTGTAAATTTGGCCCTAAGTACAGTAATGGATTTAAGGAATAAGGATAAAATATGTACATATATCTCGGTGCGATAATACTATAGAAAAAGCGGTGCTAATTGCCGCGTCGGGTTTTGGTGGAGGCATTAATTCAGTGTTTTGCGTTTTATTTTTGGAGCTATCGTTCGGCCTATGCATACATATAATATAATAATTATCATAATTTAATAATTGTATGTAAAATGAGGAATATATTTCAATCATAGGAAACTTACATGTCTTCGCTTGAAGTACTTGCATTAACATTTTCCAATCGAACGTTGGGCCGCTTTGCATGCTTATGCAAATTAGAAGTATTGCCGCAAAACTTTATCATACATTTGCAGTGAATGCATAACGCCTCCTTTTTATTCACTTTTTCAAAGTGTTCCCAAATATTTGATATTGGTGGCATTTTTTTTTTAAATGCAAAATTTTAATTAATTTGTTTACTTGTACACGCCGAACTTATTACAAAATTGGCGAAATTGTGAAATACAAGAAACGTTAGCTTCTAAGAAGAGGAAAAAGAAGAAAATGTAATTATTGCAGTGCTACCATACCAATTTTTCTTGCGTAAAGCATCAACACATGGGATGCGGCAGGGATACATGCTAAAAATCGAACACAATTTTAGGTGTCAAACTTCATATATCCAACTTGTGGCAACTTTACTAATTTTGACTAGAGGTGCACTAATTTTTCGACCGAGTAAATACTTGCACAATGTACTCGATATCCACCAAGTACTTGGTCACATGTATCCAAGTACAAAAAATACTCGGTACTTGGTAGAGGTACTCGAGTATTTACTCACTTTTACTCGTATCGGAACATCACTAGTCATGTTTGGTTTGCAGACAAATTGGTTTCGGCGTTGTGCCATCTTCAGCGTCATTTTTTGTTCTGTTTTTTTCGGTCCGATATCAAAATTTCGTTGTCGGCTACAAAAAAAAATTAGGTCAGCAAAATTTCACCCCACTAGCGCTCGCATAAATTTTCATTGAAAAAAATTTTGATCCGCAACTTTTTTCATATAAACCATTAAATGTAACAAATAGTAAAAAAACTGAAAGCAGTTTTGTAGGGAATTAAATTCTTTTTGAGAAGGGAAAGTTATACAATTAATTACTTTATGGCCATCGCGTATACATCTGAGACTGCTGACTGTTGCCCACTGTTAGAGGACACAGAGATTTTATTGTTTTCTTTGTTTAATAGTGCTTTTTCCATAGAATCCCACGAGTAAGGGGGAAGAGAGAGGTCATCCGAGGCAGAGTCCCGGTACACCGGAAAGACTAGAAAGAACCAGACGGCGACACGTGACTGGAGTACATATACCGTAAAAAGACACACTAACGTAGGGCCATTCAGTCCACAGGCACGGTACGATTAACGGGTTTTATCGAGTTTTTCTCTCTAGATCCGCCATATTCAAATAAAAGCAGGGGCACCAAGCGCAGTGCGTGACTCTTCGCCACGTATGGTCGGTCTTGAGCCATCGACAGCCCCTGATCCAGAGCACTGCATCACGTGTGATGACAACACCAATAACCTTGACCTCCTGGTAGTGATTAATTTATTTATAAGGCTCATGTGGATAACATTGTTGCACTTCATTATGTAATTGGTGAACACAGGCTTTGTGTATTAGGCGATAATAATTTGAATAATTTAAACTGGTCTTATTTAGATAATAATCTATTTTTAATTCCTACTAATTTAAGCACTTCTGTATAGTCATACTAAGTTGATAACTTTGGGACAATGGTCTAGTGTAAGTAAATGATTTTCGTAATAAGTTGAATCCGAATCAGATCTGGAATTATTTTTGTAAGTAAAGATGATAATTTTAAGTTATTTTACCCTGAGTCTGCTATCTCACCTACCAATTTACATCATTCGCCATTAATACTGGATTTTGAATTTTTCGAGTTTTTTGATATTCCTGTAGATGATCCAAAGATATCTTTTAATTATAATCTATGTGATTTTCACCCCTTAAATAATGTTTTCTCTGGTATTAAACAGGAAGATGTTACAGGATTAGATGAGGTTTCTGATTCCTTTAAACTCTTTAAAAAAAACTGTCTTTGAATTGTGCAGAAAATATGTTCCAATTCATCCTAAGCCATCCTATAAGCTCCCTTGGTATTCGAGAAAGCTCAAGCGTTTGAAGAACCTTATAAGCAAATTCTTTAAAAAGTATAAACTTACGCGTAAATCACAGTACTATGTATTATTTCTCACTTATAAGAATAAATTTAATAAGTTGAATAAATCGCGCTATAAAAACTACATAT
>NW_016159177.1:59702-72529 GCF_001687245.7 Rhagoletis zephyria
ATATAACGGTAATTTAGAGAAATACAAAATCTTCGATATATCAGTAAATATTAAAGCTAATTTATTCAAAATTGATGCTTGCAACAATTCTTTACCAAGAAATACGTTTATGGTAAAATTTTGGAAAATGGGCGTGGCACCGACCACTTATAATCACATATATATATATCGGTAACAGTTCTTTGTACCAAACTCGGTATTTTTATTGTGCTTGCCACATAAAACCAAAACGTTGGAAATAATTGAAATCGGACTAAACTTACGGCCGCTTTTCACATAACGGTAAATTTCAGAAATGCTTGAAACTGCGATATTTCGAGATTTAAGGACGCTCATTTACTCAAACTTGATACACCCCGGCTTACCATGTAGCGGTAGCCTTCGGAAAGGTGAAAAAACATTTATTTAATACTTGCGCCGGGTATTTAATATTCGGCTCCGCCCGAACTTGAGACTTTCTTACTTGTTAATATTTTTTTTTATAAATGTGTAGCTCTCNAACTGCGATATTTCGAGATTTAAGGACGCTCATTTACTCAAACTTGATACACCCCGGCTTACCATGTAGCGGTAGCCTTAGGAAAGGTGAAAAAACATTTATTTAATACTTGCGCCGGGTATTTAATGTTCGGCTCCGCCCGAACTTGGACTTTCTTACTTGTTAATATTTTTTTTATAAATGTGTAGCTCTCTTACATATAACACCGCGCGATAGTAAATTTTAAACACAAATATCAATATATTCGCGAAACCATGGGCCAAATATAGTAAAATTGCGTTTTTAGTTTCTCACTCTGACGTCAGTAATTCAAAAATGATTTAAAAAATTCAGAGAAATGCGCCTAGAGAAGAAANGTAATTCAAAAATGATTTAAAAAATTCAGAGAAATGTGCCTAGAGAAGAAATATGGGTATAAAATTAATGAGGCAATCCTGTAGAATTTAAACATATTCAAGTTTCTGGTGCAGAAAGGTTGGTAAATATGAAAATGTCATGTTAAAATTTTATCCTTGAAATTTCGCAATATTTGTTCGAATTTCGTTCTTCTAACTTTGTCAGCTTAAAAAATTAAATAAAACCTGATTCCTAAGTGGCTTAAAATATTTGAAAACAAACAAAATGTGTTTTGTTATTTAATGGTAGATTGCCATTCAGTAGACAATGTGAATGTACAGCAGCATTCACACTCACACTTGATTGTATATTTAGAATGAATGCACACTTGTTTACCATTCAGTACCAATAATTTGTTCCCAGAGTTGATATATTTTATACTTTAAAGTTTAAACATAGCTGAAATTGAAAAAAATATATTTTATTTCAACATATATGTACTTATGTATAGAAGTTTTCTGTCACTAACCCAAAGCCAATAACTCGTGCAATATTAATCCAAACCAACTTATCACAACCGTAGAGCAAAAAGGACACATCTTACATCATCGATTGCAGACATTGTTTCGCAGAAGAATATAAATAATTTATTTATCACAATTTTTTTCTACTAAATATTTTTTTCACAGTATACAGCATTATACAAAAAAGAAGGTGGTTTCATTGTCACTCTTCGGACGCCATATTAACTACCTGACAATTAAGCAGATTGTGACATTTCGTGCTGCCATACCTAGTCATCAATAATCATTTATTTATTTTGAAAAAATTATTTACATAATTAAAAGGAAATTTGTCTTCGATCTGAGCAATAACAAAAATGGAAACTCATACATCGCCATATTAGAAAAACAACCAAACAACTTTTTCTTTGGAACAAAACACTGCTAAATATGTTGTCCACCGCAAAAATTAGTTATTATTAAATTCGTTTATTCTAAAGCCAATCACCGAAAAGGATTTGCTTCGGCACTTTCGGTGCTTCATGATATGAGGGCAGCCCAATGCCTTAAGTGCAGCTTGTCTGTCACCACATCCATGTAAACTCATTCCCCTCCACCTCGCCCCACTCAGTGTTATACCGGCATCCGTTTCTTTCTAGTCTGCAGGTGGCCTTTAAGGCTTCCCTACGTATGAAGTAACAAAGTGACGGTAAATGCAGCGGTGCATCAGAGCTGCACCACTTGTTGTAGAGAAAGCTTCCGTACAGCACACGGCAGTAGTTCTTTGAAGTTTTGCAAGCAGATTTCCCACGCTCTTGATTGAGAATCTGCTCCACCATACCTGTTTACATTGCCAAAATGCTGCCAATTCTTTAGAGGTTTTGTGTTCCACGTTAGATTTCCACGATAGTTTTGTATACAGAATTACTTCTAGATACTTCACTTCGGGAGAGTTCGGAATTTCGGCTCTTTAAAGCTGATGCCACATAAATCTTTTGCTTCGCTTTACGTGACAGATTCGCTTTGACAGATAAGATGAATTGTATGAAAATGCACAAAGCATGCCACATAAACCGTTGAAGCTGCAGCGCGAAGCGAAAAGATGGCCAATTCCCATCTTTTTGCGCGCTTTGACAATCAGCCGGTTTAATATTTATTTTGTTTCGTCCAAATTCGCAGAAACATAAAACTTAATTACATTGCTGATAATTTTAAAGCAAAATAATTAAAATCCACAGCAAGTTTGACGAGTAAAAAAGCGGTACAAAATTGTTTTCTTGACGTTCATTGTGGCATCTCTGCGTCTGGCGCTTTGCTGGCAAAGTTATAAATGTCACGCAAAGCTACAAAGTTTTATCAGGCATCAGCTTAAGTGTGAGGGAAATGAGACCATTCGGACTATGCTTTAATGACGAAATAGCTAAGAATACATCTTTTTCGGACTATTAAAAAAAAGAGTTTTGTTATGCAAATATATTTATTTTGTTTAAAATGGAACAAAAAAAATTAAAAAAGTTGTTTAATAAATAAATGTTTCAAAACTGGATTTTATTTTATTTCTTCATCTCTGCACATCGATATTATTCAAAGGATCTTTTAAACGCTTGAGAAAAGCGTTCAAATTTGATTATCGAACACATCAACTTGCAATTTTTTTATGCAAATTTTACTCTTTTATTAAATCCCAAATATTTAAAAGAAAATCTCACCTCTCAAAAAATTTCAATGTGGCTAAGCTATGCTTAATGTTTACATCTGGAGAAATGTCAAAAAACTGTTCTATAATCAAAAAAATAGTAGTAATGAAACTACCTTCCTTTTTGTATCATGGTATACAGTAATCAGATAGCCAAAACAAAATATGTAAATATGCTTATTTGACATTTTGTTTGAATGCATTGGTTGATATTTTTTCACAGTTGTCGTTTTCGTTAACCCAAATGAAATCCAATTTAAATATTTTCTTATAGTGAAAAATATTTTCAAGTCAGATAAAATAAAATAACGAGAAAAACAAAATTCCAAGCAAACCAAGCGTGAAGCGTAAGCGATTATGACCTGGTGCAGTTCCTAGATAAGTCAAACCGTGTTCCGAACACAACTTTGAGTGAATAATGGTGGGCTGACCCTATAAAATGGCCCCATCGATTAGGCGGTAAAACAAGTATTACTTAGCTTAAGGTAGAACTCTCTAATTTTCAAATGCACGTAATTTTTATGTATTTGTTCAGTCGCTTATTTATATTTGAAAGAGGATAATGCATTAATTAATGCAAGTAAAAACGGTTTATGCAGATAAGCGAGCGCGTTTGTTAACACATATATACACATATGCATACATATATGTATATCAAAATATTCAGAATGATGAGATGAATTAGTTCAGCCCTCTCTGTTTGTAAACACGCTAACTCGAACAAAATTTAGATATTTTAACGAAAGTCGGTCTCGAATTTGGTATAATTTAGGTTAGTGCTAAATTTTGGCGAAATCTGCCAATAACCACGCCCACCTCCCACGTAGTAATTAACAATATGTTTGTTCTATTATAATTTTTTTACGAATTTTGCTGTTCAAGTCTACATTTCAAATATATCAAAAAACATTTGTGGGTACTTTTGCACTAGTCGTTGCCTATGGGTTAATGACAAAAAAATCCTGTACATTCACAATATTTCATGTATTAATTTTCAAATAAGCAAATTTGAAAACTTTCAAAACGAAAATTCAGAAGGGTTCCTGTTTTGTTTTTTAAAGGGGTTGAGGAGTTCCATTACATTGAGCAATGCTTTTCATTAGCTATTAATTAAAATGTTTCCTAAACATATTAACAACGTAATTCTGCAAGAGGGTACCATAACTTTTTTCTCATAACGTATATTTGGAACAAACAAAGTTAATCGATATGGATACATACATTTATGTTCCTATGTACTACTTATGTATATATACATAAAAATGCTCAGAATGAAATGAAAAGTTGATTAATCCATGTCCGTCTGTCTGTCCGTTTATTTGCATTTGAAAATACAAAAATCGGACAATAACCTTGTCCCTCCCATAAAACGGTAATTTCGAAAAATGCAAAAACTACAATATTTCCTTAATTACAGGAACAAAATGGCAAAAAAAACTGCCATGTTTATTATTATACACGATGCAGCGAAACAAAGGTGGCGCCTTCCGCCGACCGCTAATCCTCTCTTTCTCGATTTGACAGCATTCACCCTTTCGCTGACGTCATATTATTATTTGTGAGCACTAGTGATGAATACTTAATATTCGTATTGTACCTATTTGCCGAAAAGTTGTACCTTAAAGTAGATATACATACCTAAACAGTAAACATGTACTTTTATGTACATATATTTTTGTCACTTGGTGGTCTGCATCTTCCATTTGTACTATAACAACTTTTGGACTTACATGACACAGTATTTTACTACGTTCCAAATGCACCTAAAATAATGTGATTGTACCGAATGTACGTTTAAGAAGCTGAAGAGTAGGTACAATTCAACCTAGTTTTACATCACTATTTCGCACCACTTGTTCGCTTCTTCCTATTCTTCTTCAAAATTATTCTTTAGACTCTCATTCTCAAAATAATGTGACGTCACACCCAGTTGCTCTCAGCTCGACTGGCGCAATCTTGTATTCTATCATTCTTGATTATTATAGTTTTGGAAAATGGACATGGAATATATTGCTAACTTTTAACATCAATTTGCTCAAAACATACATTTAGAACAGTGTTCAAACATCTACCACATTTTTTTTTTTAAATTTGGGTGTCTACCACATCTACCCCACAAGGCTTAAAATCTACCACATTTTTGAACAGAATATTTGTTTACAATTTTCACATAACTCTAAAATTTTAACTCTTCTCTAATACGAAATATAACAAGTAATTTTTAGCAAAAAAAAACCGACTTCAACTCCCATATAAAAAAAAAAAATATATATATATATATCTCATGATCCACTGATCGGATCTCAATCAGATTAGTATGGGACCACCTCTGAGACACTACCTTTCCGATGCAAAAAGAATTATCCTCCTTTTTGGAAGTCGGTTAAAAAGTTAAGGCACAGATGTATTTAAAGCAAAATTTATTATGTAGCTTTTTAAAAAATTATTGATTAATTTTTAACCGACTTCCAAAAAAGGAGGAGGTTATCAGTTCGTCGGAATCTTTTTTTTTTTTTTTTTATGTATGTACCGCATAACTTTGGATCACGTCAACCGATTTCGATAATTTTGCATCGGAAAGGTAGTGTCTCAGAGGTCGTCCCATACTAATCTGGTTGAGATCCGATTAGTGGATCATGAGGTATATATATATATATATATTTTTTATATGGGAGTTGAAGTCGGTTTTTTTTTGCTAAAAATTACTTGTTAATATTTCAAAAATCCGCATATTTACATTTGCCAAAGTATTATGCAATGGAAAAATAATTTGGTTAAATTTTTTTGCATAAATCAATCTGTAGGATTTTTCTCAAATGAATGAAAATATTCTTTTCTTCATGATTATATTCTCTAACTGGAAAACTAATGTTATACTTGTTTTTGAATCAATTGTTTAAGAGTTGTGCCTCTTTTGACAACGGTGTGCGATATGTATACCTAATGTGACCAACTACTTGATAGCTCAAAAAAGTACAGATTAGGTTGGGTTAAGTTAACGCCGTGCCAAAATGCTTCCATCTTAGCCTCGCGAAGGTTGGACCGTCTAAAAGAAAGTGAAAGAAAGGAGATGATTCCACTTCGTCTTCCTCTTGACAGCTGATAAAAAGGATCAGTTGAAATTTCTAGTCTCACCGCATGAATACCAATCGCACAATGGCCTCTAACGAAGAGAGACTGATAGGCCTAAAAACGAAAATTAAAAAATGACGGAGGAATACCTAATAGAAGAAGTGCAAAAGTAAAACGCAAATTTTGCAAATATTAGCAACGAGTTTATGATTTTTCGGACGCAACGTCAAATGGATAGTGTGTAACTTGGTGCATAAGCATCGTTGACGGTGATGGTGACGCAGGACGCAATGGATGGTACTTTCACTTTAACCTATATATGTATGTATGTAACTGAATCGGCTAATAATAGCTTTACATATAAAAAGATTATCCACATTTTTGAGCATAACTCCCTAATCTGTAATTAGAAAATGAGATTAGCCATACAAAATTATAATAATAAAATTATCCCAGATTAAACCGATAACTTTTTGGTGTCCAATCTAGTTTTATCGAGCCTAGTCTGCTATATGTTTTTGGGGTCGCTGAACACGAATCTGAAGTCCGTCTTGCTCCATCACGTCTGGATTTTTTCTAACCTCAAAAAACATCTCGAATTTTACGTGACAGAGAAAATCCGAGGGGTTTTTTGAGGTTAGGAAAAAATCTAGACATGATGGAGCAAAACGGACTTCAGATTCGTGTTCAGCGACCCCAAAAACATATAACAGACTAGGCTTGTTCAAAGGAACCTTTCATCGGTTTTTTTTTTGTAGACCTGTGTTAAGGCTGATTTTCTCTGTCAAGTCCAGTGGCATTTGTCGTCAAATAAGTGAAAACACATTGTCAAATGGGATTAAAAAGCGGTTTATCGATTGATTTGAATCAGGACAGGTCTTAAGTCGGGTACATGCGCTCTAAATCGGCTATCTCTCTGTTCTTGGCCCATAATATCATCGGTAAAGGTGTGGATAAAGGAGGTAAAGTTGTGTCAAAATATGTCGCCAAATTTTGGCATCAAAATATGACATAGTGAAAACCAGTCTTTATACTTGCGAAGAAGAGGAGGAATGTCGCTAATAAGGAAAAGGGTTTGTAAATGTATTTTTAATAAAATATTCAGTTAAAATATGTATATCTAAATGGCATAATATGTGTAGCAGAAAAAAAGTGACCACGGTGGCACAGAGAAGTTTAACTTTTCCTCGAGTTGTGTGAATAACAAACACAACCAATTTGACAGCAAATCAAATTTCATGAGTACCTAGTACTCACGCCTTTTTTTTTATTTGCCGTGATATTAACATTAGTTGTCTTGCTTGCCTAAGTGCATTGCGGTTAAGAAGCGCAAGAAGTTATTAATCGAATGACATAAGAAATAACTTCAGAAAAGCAATTATTTTGTGTTTTTAAGTGAATTTAACATTGCACCATGGTAAGTAAGGCTAAATATCTCCGGCAAAAAAAAACACTAAAAATAAGATTATTACCAATTTCTGTTTATTGCTTAAGAAGCTTCAATGATTTCCTTGCTTTTATATTTTCGTGAAATAGGACTCTTAGAAAAAATAAATAAATAAATGTGAAATATTTCCAGAATCTTACTTTTAGGTGGAAAGGGATTTTTTATTTAAATATCTTATTTATCCCAAAAGTGTTCAAATGGCATATATGCGAAATTTTTACCAAAAAAAGATTTAAAAAAGCCTGCCTCCCAAGGAAAACCTCACGTTGACTTCATGCAGAAGATGGAAAAAACTTCAACATTAGATTATCTGATAAATGAGTCCTAAAGTGATATATGCATATGCTGTTGCATTTAATGTTAAAAATCAGTACAATGGCTATCGGTTAGTATACTTTTTTCTAACGGTTTCTAAACTTATTTATTGATTTATATTTATATATTTATAGAATGTGACATTCTGGAAAATATTTTACAAAAATGCAAATATATGGAAAAAATTAATTTTTGAAGAGCCCGAAAGCAATTTCGTATTCTGCACAAATTTTCACGCCAGTAAACGATTTCAGAGGATAAGTTAACTGCCATGTACACATTCTTTGGAAATGCCCCATGTATGTATGTACCAGGGATGTTAATTTTTCAGCTCTTTCCGATGCTGGGATTTTTGGGATGTCTTTATCGCAATCCTGGGATCCCGGGATTTAGATATTCACTACTTTTCAATTTCTTAAATCGAAAAAATTGCTTCTANGCTCTTTCCGATGCTGGGATTTTTGGGATGTCTTTATCGCAATCCTGGGATCCCGGATTGTATATATTGTTTGAGAAGCTCTCCTACCATAAATTAAATAATAAATAAATTTGTTTGAAACCTACTTTTTTATTAAAAGTGGCGGACTTTGTAATTTCAAAGATATGATTAGCTCCAAAAATTATTTAAAAAATTCAATGCAATGTAGAATAAAAATATGGGTACCAAATACAGGAGAAAATTTCTTTAGAATTAAAAAAAATTCAAATTTTTTTGATGCACAAGGATGATTAGGTAATTTTTTGAGCTGATAAAGTTGGAAGGACCACATTTCTCTGAATTTTTTTAAAACGGTCGGGATCCGGGGATCCCGGGATTAACATTCCTAGTATGTACGTATTTCGTAAATTTTCACCGACAACGTTATGAATGCGAGTATGTTCATATGTACATATGTTTGTACTTATGTACGTGAGTTTGTTTATATCTGACTTAGTCAATGTTAATATTTTTCACTAATATTTGCAAGTATAAGCAGTTTTGGCAGTTCGTGCATCTATCAATAGCGTTTGTCACATATGTGGCATTCACAATTTGTCGAACATGCTGGAAATACATTAACGAAACAAGTAATTTCTACCTCGAACACAAACTACAAGCCTGGTCTCACCTAAAATAATTTAAAGTCATGGCAATCGTGAAAGGTAAAAACATGCAAAAATGCTATAATTTTTGCGCACATGCACCAACACTTTTTTGAATATGTATGTTTGTATATATCTCGTAAAAACTTGAGGACCAGGTGGACCCACTTGGACATAGATTTAAAGGGTCAGGTTGAGTACTAGTAACTTTTTATGCTGACCTGGACCCCGTAAAACGTAAAAAAATTCATATACAGGAGCAGGCGCTCGAAGGGTTACCAGTTAAAAATGCTATAGTTTCGCGAACTTCGATTTCACCGAATTGTTTTCGTGCCCAAGGTAATAAAGCACTATTTAAAATCCTTTCACGGTATTTGAATCATTCCCGGGCAGATTCGATGCTTCTATTATATGGACTAAAGATGGCTACATCGAACGGCAATCCACTTCTTGAAATTTGACTAGTTTTAATGATGAACTGATGTTTTTGAAAAAAAGGAAAATATACAAAATTATAACATTTTTAATTGGTAACACTTTGAGTGCCTACCCCTGTATGTGTTGAACACCACCTCAAATATTCAGTTTATACAAAATCTTATGAAGTTCAATCTATGGTCCAAACGGGGTAGTTGTGTAGGTGGTCCCATATTATGACATCGCAATGTTATTGTAACTATATTTTCTCCAAACGTTTGGACCATGTTGGTTACTAGAATCGAATGTATTCTGCCTCGATGCCTCATCGATGAAAAGTCGTGCTATTTGATTACGCTCTCTTCCTTTTCTAATCAAATAGACATTGGCAGTAAGAGGTGAGGCCTTCTGCTGCATTACTTTTCATGAACGCGATACATTGAATACATTAAAATTGATTGCATTTAAAAAGCAGTTCATGCATATTGTAATTAGAGATGTCGTTTTTAAATCGACTAATTCGAAGAAGGATTAATCGAAACGTTCCGATTCGATTTTTTGTCGATTTTTTAGTTCCGATTCGATCCAAAAAATACCAGAATCGACGGTTGATTTTTTCTCATTTGATGCATATCGCATTGCATTCTAAAATCTAGAAAATTTTAAGGAAATTGGAACTTGAGGCTGGAATTCAATGGCCTGCCTCCCTTTCTCCTCGCAGTATAGGGCTCCTCAGAGAAATCGTTGATTCCGCTGATAAAATGCCACAAATATTAAAACTTTAAAGGCTGGCTACTGTAAATGTATGTTGTCAAGTTGGTTACATTCTTGTCGGGTATTCAGTTTTGTAACCCATTCAATTTTAGTATAATACATACAACATTTTTATCTAAAATGGGCAATTAAGGAGTGAAATATTTAAAAAGTTAGCGATAACAAACAAAAAAAAGAAATCTCTGTATTGCAAAAAAATCTGTATACGTTAGCAATGTTGGGCTAGTGTGTGTATAATAAAATTTTTAAAATATCCGTTAATTTTGAAGTAAAACATATTTTTTTATCTTTTGTGACTAAAAGGCAAAAAAAATCGAAGAATTTATATCTTTTTTATGAAGTTTCTTTTGATTACTCATATCGTTGACTTTATAGCTCAGAATCCAGCTATAAAAAAATCAAAATAAATATTTTTAATTAATTATGTTGCTTGAAAAAGGACTTTACTTTTGCTGTAAATTTTCTTAAAAAAACAAATATACGAGCATTTTTTTCTTGAGAGCTGCAAACGCTGATTTAACACGTTCGCTACAAAGCGTATTTAAGCAGTGCGTCATTACAGATCAGGTAGAATTTTATTTATTTTTGTCTAGTTTTGTGGGTTTTGGTTGTCATTGGGTATCTCAGAAACTCCAATTCATAATTAAAGTAACTGTTTTACGCCTGACACATATATGTGACGCCGGACCATAGATATATTTTTCGGTATAGACAAGGGTCACATTTATGTGATAGGCTAAGCTTCAAGGCTTTATCTAACTCGGTTTTATTAAAAAATACAAAGCTTACATAAAATTAAGTCTAGTTGAAAACACAGTAGCATTATGGCTTATTATGGGCGTGAAATTTTCTGAAACATAGCTCAATACTTATATTACATATTTTCAAACAAACCTAAATATATGTTCGTCCTCTGAGTATTTCTTTGACTATGAAGCTAATATTTTCTCTTTTAAAGTCGGTAAAGACTTTCACACGTGCACCGTAAATAAACATAACCTCATACTTTACAAACGTGTGCCAGACCTTCCTATAGACCATACTGTATCCAACAACCCGCTATCACAGACGGAGGTGAAGGGAGTATAATTTAACTAAGTTAAATTAAATTAATTAAAGTAAATGACACCTGGTAGCGAACGTGTTAAGAAATTTTGATAGAAGAAAATTTCTTTTATATTTCTTGTGCATCATTTTATATGAATTTTTCGATTCTCCCGAGCTGGAAACACCCTTATACAGAAAAACCTTATACCACTTTTTTTGGATAAATCTAGATGTTAAAACCGTTATGGGCAATGTACGTTTTAAAAATTACTTGGCAGTGTTTTGTTTCTTTAAGAAAATTAAGTAAAAGGCCGCATTTGGAAAAATGTATGAGTCGATCTTGGACGATCGATTTATTTTTTATCGAAGCGATTCAAAAATCGATTTTTTAAATTTCGATCTGGCATCTCTTATTGTAATCCGATTGCATTATTTTGGATTCAGGAGTGTCATGCAAACGTAATTTCGCTGCTGGGTACTTGCTTGCACAGTACTTAGTTGATGTGAGTGCGAAACACGTGTACGCCTCGGCTACCAACTTCACCACAACAGCACGTGTGCAACGCCCACATGAGTGGGAGGAAAGAGAAACGACTGTGCCAACCTAACCGCTAAAACCAGCAACAGAACAATACACAACAGCAGTTGAGAAATTACAACAACTAATGTTGAGAATAACGTTGATTCGACAATAATAACCATAAATGGTTGTTGCAGAGTTAGTTATGGTAGGTAGCGCCATAAAATGTCGGAACATTTAAAAACAAAACATTACATCCCTAAAAGTGTCAAAAAAAACTAAATTCTATTATTTGTGTCTATGACAAACAAGAAGGGATTGTCCGAACCTATTAAGTGCCTTGTGGGTATGCCTCCGAATAGCGCTGACATATGTATGTATGTACGTACATATGTACGTATGTAATTAAAAATTAATACCACCCTGCAAACCAAAGTTCCCGAGATCTTAACGAAATCTTTAGGAGTATCTAATTTCAGTAACGATTTTTTAACGAATCTTCAAAGAAAATTATATCAAGTGGTTGAGACGAACTCGTAAAGAAATTTCTGTACGAAATATAAAGAAAATTCTGAAAAAACTCTGCAAGAAATTCTTCACATAGCAGCATTATTTTCATTTCTTTACCTATTTTCTTTCTAGAGATATGCAGTATAAAGCAGTCAATTTGTACGGGAGGAACCATGTCCCATTTTCGAATAACGCAAATTTTTCTCCATGAGTATGGAATTAATTTAGTATACACATCTCGNCTTTTCGAATAACGCAAATTCTTCTCCATGAGTATGGAATTAATTTTGTATACACATCTCGGTGCCAAGTTCCAGTCCTCTGCAATAAACACCTCGAGAGATATGCAGCATAGAAAAATCAATTTGCATGGGAGTTGCCACACCAACTCTCCAATAACTCTCCAATAACTCTCATTTTTGTCCATAAGTATGGTATTAGTCTCACATACATATGCATTTCCATACCAAGCTTGAGTACTTTACCCCAAACATTTGAATATGACCAAACATTACAAAATGAAACATTCAGTCAGTATGGGAGGTGCTACGCCTCTTTTCCAAAAACGTCAATTTTTCTCCGTTAATATGAACACGATTTCACGCAGT
>NW_016159177.1:72567-94363 GCF_001687245.7 Rhagoletis zephyria
TTTCTGGAAATTACCGTTATATGGGAAGTGGGCGTTGTTATTGTCCGATTTTAAAAATTTTCGGCCATTTGGTATGCTGTGGCAAGACTAACATGTATGCCAAGTTTGGAAGAAATTGGTGCAGCGGTTACTAAGATATACACATGTAACCATAAGTGGGCGTGGCTACGCCCATTTTCCAAAAATTTATAATATTCTTATTTTTCGTCTGAAAATTATTGTAAATATCAATTTTGAGTGAATTATCTTCAGTAGTTACTAAAATATCGCAGTTTTCGTATTTCTGGAAATTACCTTTATATGGGAAGTGGGCGTTTGTACAGTCCGATTTCGCCCATTTTCTATACCAACCTACCTTGGATTAATGGAAACCTATATACCAAGTTTGGTTGAGATATCTCAATTTTTGCTCAAGTTATCGTGTACACGGACGGACGGACAGACGGACAGACGGACGGACAGACAGACATGGCTTAATCGACTTCTTTATTCATTCTGAGCATTTATGTATACATTTGTCTATATCTATCTCGATTCGTTTTGGCTGTTACAAACAACCGTTATGTGAACAAAATTAATATACCCTTGTGCACAAGTGCGCTCGGGTATAAATATAGTATTTATTGTACCTGAAAGCTTTTACTTTTAATATCATTTAATGGAAAATGCCTTTAAATTTATGTTCGAATGTTTGAAATATTTATGTATTTATTTTTCCTTTTAATTAATACTCAAAAAATTTTACACTAATTATTGGCAAATCTAAGGCTGCTAAATAAAAATGTGTAGTATTTTAAAGTGTACTTAATCAAAAGTCTTTCATTGTATATTCATGAATTCATTTAATTTTTTGACTTCCAAAGTAGCGGTTTTGGTCCATAATTGGACTAGTATTTTTCTGTCTGTTTTGAACTAGTATGAGACTGGTATATTTCTGACCGAAATCTGACAATTGCCATCTTGTAGGACATCCCCATGTTAAAAATACCAGTTGATTGCGTGGAAAAAAGATAGTTGGCTGACTAGTTGGGCATGCGGTTCATACTAGTTGTGAGGTAGTTTACAACTAGTACATTTGACTACAGGGTATTTGTGGGAGAGAACTGGAACTTGGTATAGTGATATGTATGTGAAATCAATGTTGGCATTAATCGATTGATGTTTTAGTCAGTTAGTTAATTCGATTAAATTCAATCTGATTACAGTTAATCATGATTACTAACTAGGTTTGTAAAAGTTCCCAGTTTATGTATTACTAATAACAATAGTTATAATTTTTTTATATTATGTGCTTTTTATAAGCGTAAAACACAAAATAATTACTATAGCTGGTATTTGGTTTCAAATTCGGACAAACCAGACAACTTAATCAGATTTTATTTTTAATTGGATTAACGATTAATGTTTAGAAATAATTAAACGTAATCGCGACCTGCGATTAACGATTAAAAAAATGTTATCATTAATCGTACAGTTGATTACGACTAATTAATTTTAATCGTCAATAGGTCATAAGCTATCTGTGTGCAAATTTTCATTCAAATCCATTCAGTCGTTCCCGCATATTAAATAAATTAAACTTTTTTAACAGGTGGCAACTTTTAAAAGAATAGCCTATTAACCAATCTGGCCCATAAGCTATCTGCGTACCAAATTTCATGCACATCCGTTCAGTCGTTTCCGCGTGATGATTTCCCAAACATCCAAACATACAAACTTTCACATTTATAATATTAGTAAGATCTATGTATGTACATGTGCAATATTTTAATATGAAACAAAATGTTTTTGAAAGCAAATTTTATTTCCTTTCACGGAAAAATACTGCCACTGCCCCACAATTACTCCTTGACCTTAAAAAAAAAATTGGTAAAAAATAGTGTTCTTCGAAAGAAACATTCAAAATCCACCGGATGCGTTTATATTAGAGCCTAATAATTATCGGCCGCTGTGGTGTAGTGGTAAGCAGTGCGCGCCTCCACTCCGCAGCACCTGGGTTTAAGCTCTGGTCAAAGCAACAACCATAAAATATAGAAAACGGTTTTTTTCTTAACAGCGGTCGTTCCTCGGCAGGCAATGGCAAATCTCCGAGTGTATTTCTGCCATGAAAAACAGCTTCTCATAAAAATACAATCGCCGTTCGGAGTCGGCGTAAAACTGTAGGTCCCTCCGCTTTGTGTGACAACATCAAGTCGGAGGAGAAGCTCGGCCAAACACTAACATATGTGTAAGCGCCAATCTATTATTATTATTATTATTAATAATTAGACAACTGGCAGTGCCATTTAGTAGAGGTGGTACAATAGGTCTAAAAATAATTTGGCATTTGCAGAATTTCAAATTCATCCCCAAAATATTAAGTTATGATGAAAAAACTGAAAATCGGTGTGTTTGGTCAAAACACCGGTCATAAATTGGACAATTTTCAATGGTCTTTGATAATCTTATGTTGGTTGAAAAGCGGAAGGTTGTGTCTTTGCACTGCTTTTAGTATATTTAAGTTGATACCATTGACTCCATGAACCAAAAAGCTTGGGTAAAATACAAAACAAAAAAATATAAAAATTTGTTATGGTGACTTTGGGTTAAAATTACGGCGTTATTGGTGTTTTTTTTTGGGTGGTCCGGTTTTTACAAGTTTGAAAACTAAGCCAGTAAAGTCATGGGATGGAATACCTACATAAAAAAATTTAAAAATACATACATACATACATCTTTCAAGTGACATAACTCTGAAACGAACATCACTCTAACAGAACAGTGTTTATCATAAGAAGGTTATGTGTAATTATTGAAAATTTCTTTACATTATTTGATTATCCGTATTTGGAGTATACATTAATATATCATTTAATGAAATTAGTTTTTTTCCGCGCATTGCTTTATTTAATGGACTTTATCTTGTTTTCTGACCTTTTCGTTGTGATATATCACTCATTATATCTATACTAGTTAGGATTAATATGTAATCTATTCCAGGGGCAATTTTCTGCAATTCTTTTTGTGAAGACTCATTTGGCTTAACAACATATTTTTCTTTGAAAATAGTGCAAACAATAGAAACTATAAATAATGAAGGTAATTAACTTTTAAATGACGTAGTAAAGTATAAAAGTTAATTTGTTGTTTTTTACTTCAATTTTTATTATCTGTTTCAGAAAGTCACACCAAATTTAGCAATTGTGACAAATTTCAACATTGCTAATTCAACCGGAAAAATCCACATGCTGCAACCCTTGCAGCATTGCCAGCTATAAGTTGTTTTTTGAAGATAGCTGAATGAAGGAAAACAAAGTGGAAAGGAATTAAAAAAACACTCATCATGTGCTTGTTTATAGTAAAATTGGTTAATTTTACATATTTTGAAGAAAATTATGGATTCTGATGTATTTGCAATTATAGCAGCAAAGTAAGCGGGCACAATGGCAATGGATTCACAAAGGTATGCGGAGCTGTCGGGCATAGTAACCATGGGCGCATCTACGTCAGCTTCTGGTTGAATTGTTGAACCACAAGCCAGAACTCCTCCTATGCCTGAAGAACTGGTTGTCAATCCAGTTAATGCAATAACAGCTTCTTCCAAGCCATTGAAGACATGCACCTTGTTAGGTCCACCACCTGTTGCATTTGCTTCTGCCTTCGGCCGCGCTTAGGGATTATAACCCTTACTAAGTAGAATCCTCCTTTCTGTGTTGCCGGAGAAGAGGGGCTTCCGCATGTCAAAGGTATTCAACATTTGTTGTGCATATCACTCCGGCTACGCCGACCACAGTATTTTTGCGCAGAAGGCACGTCGAAATTTGCAAAAAAGTGCATAATGCAAACCGAGTTTATTAATAAGCTAGTGGTAGGAAATTTGAAACATTTATCTTAAATAAAATGTGAATCCTTTGGTTAAACGTGTATGTTAAAGCTTTTGGATTCGGGTTATGCGTTTGGACACAACAACCGAAAATCTTTGTACATTAACTAAACCGGACCCAAGTTTCTCGATAAGGGGCAACAAATATTCTTTTTTGCTCGTTTATATAAAGCAGTGGATAAAAATATACGTATATGCGAAAGGCAAATTTATCTGCTTAAATGAACACCTCCAATATTTCTTGCAAACACACATCGATTTACATCATTTATTTCGCCTCCGACACAGAATTGTTTTCGTACAAAATTACGCAAAAAAGCTTACTCGTTCGTTTTTAGGCATGCCATTGTTACGAAATCCGAATACGAAACAGTTGCGGAATAAGGGTTTAGATATGTAAATGAGCAAATCTCTGGAACCGCGTGCTTTTGTGTCACTCACCTTTAAACTAATTTTATTAATGTAGTTTTACTTTTTATAAAAAACTTGGACCATTTTGATAACAAATGTGACGAGTTCTTTTAAGTTATTTAATTTTGTTTATTTTAATAATACTCGTAATTATAAAAAATTTAATATTTTAAGCTATTTTCCCATTTTGCACTTTCAGCAATTTCTAAATTGTTCTTATTTTGATGGCACACTGATAGACTAAAACATAGCAGGTTGGCGTTCAGTGCGATCGTTAGATAACATTCTCCATAAAATTTCTTGAAAATGCTAAATACATAATATAATCTATATAATTATAATACCGGAAAGCATTTTTTGTTCCGCATAAAAGATATACACCGTTTGCTCGATTTTCAAAAATGGGGTGTTAAATTAAAGCGCTTGGGCTGTAGATGTGCAAACTGGTCTTATTTTTTCAAAAAGAATTGCCACCTGTTGAACAATTATAATCAAATTTTTCAATAATTAGTACCATCAGATCCGTACGGTTCGTTCGAGTTTTAAAAGTGAGGTGTCACGTTAAGGGGCTCGGGCCTGTAGATGTGCAATAATAAAAAGTATCAATTATTCAAAATGGGTATTAATGGAAATATTTTTGAAAAGCTTTGCTTTTTAACTTAACTATTGGAGGGTTGCCACCTGTCTCAAAAATAAATTCAATTTCAATTAAGGGAAATAGGGAAGATAAGTACGTATGTATCACCATATGGGAGTCACACGAAATGGTTTTAAGAAGGTAATGGTTTGAAAGNTTCAATTAAGGGAAATAGGGAAGATAAGTACGTATGTATCACCATATGGGCGTCACACGAAATGGTTTTAAGAAGGTAATTGTTTGAAAATATTTTGAGCAAGGTTGCCACCTGCTTGAAATGTCGAATTTAGTTAACTTATACACAAATAATATGAAACTTGAAAATTGGAATGTCAAACGACAGTGTACTTTCAACACTAAGACTATTTTTGTGTTAAATTAATTATTAAAATTTCGGAATCTATCTAAGGGGATTTCTAAATTCTTTATTTCTTTTGACTTTTAATTAGAAGGGTTGCCACGTGCTTGAACCATCAAACTCAAATTAGTTCATCTGCTATTGAAACGCACGTGTATCACAATGTCAGACGAAAGAGACTTAAGAAGATTTTAGTTTGAAATAACATTTGAGAAGGACTTCCACCTGTTTGAAAAGTCGAATTTATTTAACGTTTACACAAGTTTTATGAAATATTGGGCGCGTTCATAAGTCGTAGCTGTTGGGTAACCTTGGCTGTTTGTCTTAGAAACTCACAGTTGAGTAGTTACGCTCAGCCCAACAGTTGGCAACTTTCCGCTATTTTTTCCAGCGGAAAATTTTTACGCTACCTGAACTCAACGTGTTGGGCTTAGCCTAAACAGCTGATCGAAAAGACTTACGCCGCTTATATTAAATTTAACGCCGCTTTGTTAGGTGGCAGTTGCAAACAAATTTATTATATTTTATATTACTGACGTGATAAAGTAACTAAAATATTTTATAATAATACTACGTTTCTAAATATATGTTTTTAAGATATTTGCTATATAATTTTACACTGTTTAATTCATTGTAACATTGAACGATTTTTTCAACACGGCGGCCACTCAGCGTTGAATTCTAAATAGTATCGGCGCAACTATCTCTATTTGTTGCAATTTTATTTGTTTACATTCATCAGCTGTTCATTTGGCAGCATATTCATCAAGCCGTTTCTAAGACGTAATTGTTGGGTTCAACAGTTGCCAGCAGTTTCGTAGCAGATGAGCTAAACAGCTACGTCTTATGAACGCGACCATTTAGATATGGGTGTGAATCGAATGAAATTTATGAAAGCCCTAGTTTGAAAATATCTTTAATTAGGCTGGCCACCTTTTCGAAAAAAAACATATCGATCCAAAAATTTAGGTATATGTATGTGTATTATACGAGAAGGTATTTTGTGTGATAGTCATTCGATTTTCAGCGTTCTTGTGAATTTCAAAAAAAAAAGGTCTAATTAAAGACAATAACCTGTAGATGGGCGATAAAGTTTTTTTTTTTACTTAAGATCTTTTTTGTCGGTAAATGGTGATCAAAAATTTGATGAAATCAAAAGCCACTATGCGAGACCACTCTTCAATAAATAGCGGCTACACGGATTTGGATGAAATATGACACGTTGATAGCTTATAACTGTAACTAGTATTTGGAATACTTTTTAGGTTTTTGAAGTTTAATTTTGAACGTTTTAACGCCATGCAAATGATGTTTTCAATGGATCTTAAGCGAAAATTAGGTTTTCGTAAATTTTTTTTAACTGAGCGTGGTCCGCCCACTTATGTCAAATATTTGTACTCGAACACCAGTCCAAGACAAAAGATCTGTACAAATTATTTAGAAAATAAATCAATTATCACAAAATGGGTATCAATAGAAATGGTTTTGAAAAGCTTTGTTTCTTAGCTGAACTATAGGAGGGTTGCCACCTGTTTAAAAAATCGTATTTTGTAAGAGATATATTTATAGTGCCAAAAGTAAAGGGTTTCAGAAAGTAATAGTTAGAAAGTATTTTGAAGAGGACTGCCATCTGCTTGAAATGTCGAATTTAATTTACTTGTACACAAGTTATATGAAATATCAAAATATGGATGTCAAACGAAGGAGTTTTAGTTTGAACGCTAAGATTATTTTTGAGGTGTTGAAGGAGGGTTGGCACCTGTTTAAAAAGTTAAATTCAAATTATTAATAAGTTAAAAGAATTATTAATCTATGCGTATCAATCGAAGGAGATGTGAAACATTTTTATTTCTGAACTGTATTTAGCGGCGGTGCCACCTGTTTAAATAATCAAATTCAAAGCAATTCATCAGTAAATTAAAATATGTATCGTAATGTCGTACTTTGGAAAGGAATTTCAAAAATTAGAGGTCATATTAACGACCTTTGCCTGTATAAGTGTGATAAATTTGTATTTATTTTTTAAGAAATTTTTTCATCGGTATAGGGGGAAATTAAAAATATGCACTATGCGAGACTGCTCTTCACTCATAAACGGTTGAACGGTTTTAGATTAAATATGGCACTCAGATCTCTTATAACTCTGACTAACATTTGGAATATTTTTTAAGTTTTTTGAATTTAATTTTGGGCGTTTGAACGCCATGCGGGTTCACTAGTTTTTGGATATTAAATGATGAAATAAGTAAATTGATAGTTTTGTAATATTTTAATTTTAGAAACTTGCAAAGGATCGCTGAAGCTAACATTGGCAGAGTGTTCAGCATTTAATAAGTCTTTAATTTCTACGCCATTCAACAAAATAGGGTTGATTCTATTTGCCTTTCCCAGAGTGACAGATGTTATAATGGCCTCTACATCATTATTATTGTCCTATTCATGGCGGTGGCCAAAGAGAAATGGTTGCCTGTGTCTATCTGAGCCTGCTTAGCGTTCTTCAATAGTTCATTAACAGTCCGTCAATTCATTTATCCTCTTCTGCACTCTATTAAGGTTTCAGTTTTAGTTTCAATCTTTTGAAAGTCATCAAAGTCAGGTGTTCTCGCTATATAATTTAAAGAAGTTTCCCAGATATTAATGCTACGAGCATGTCGGTGGTGTACCTTGACTGCATCAAGTAGTGTATCTGTTCTTCGTCATTTCTTAAAAATAGTTTACTGTGCGTCTGTGGGAATTGTTAGAGTAGGCTTTGTAGTACATAGTTTGTATCAACAATTATATCTTCATATTGGGATAAATTCGTTTTCTACAACAGTAATCCATGTTGCTCATATATGGCTAACTTTCGAGTCGTGATATTAATTAGAGATGGGAGCGTGATAGCGAGACCCGCGGAACCCACGGCACTGATTTAAAATTGGCCGGAATGGGCGGTATCGGGAAGTTCTGTAAAAATATTGCGGCGGGATGGGACAAAAATCCTTTCCCGACGCTCACGATAAAACCGCAACCCCTGCAAATTCACAAAATCATCCTTAAAAACGATGTTTGAAATACGCAGTTTTTATATTTTATTGAGACGGAATCGAACAGCAAAGCAAAACAAAATAATCGGAAGATACCAGATCTTTCATTATTACTTTTATTATTTAAAATTAATTTGAAAGATGTTCGTTAACATCTTTGGTATACATGGATAAATTCAATGTATTCCCTGCCAGAACCAATAACCGTACAGTCCAATGCAATCGTTTTTTTCGGCAATTTTCTAACAAGTGCAATTGAAATTATAACCACGTACCTTGAAGTAAAAGGGATTGGTGTTTGGTGGTTCAATCATGTTTTAAGCTCGCTGGTGTCCTGGCAAATGCAGCAGGTGTAGTGGCAAGTAAGCTGAGTGTGGTTGTGTTGTCGCTAGATCTATTGTGTCTTAACCGATCGCTGCTGCGGAAAACGTTGTGGCAACAAGTAATTCTTAGCCAAAAAAAACCGACTTATATATATATATATATCTATATATTTCATGATCCAATGATCGGATCTAAACCAAATTAGTATGGGACCACCTCTGAGACACTACCTTTCCGGTGCAAAAAGAATTATTGAAATCGGTTGACGTGGTGCAAAGTTATGCGGTAACATACATTAAAAAAAAAATAAATAATATTACGACGAACTGATAACCTCCTCCTTTTTTGGAAGTCGGTTAAAAAGTGGTTGGTTGACAATAATTCCCTGTGTACGCTGTGGTTGTGGACTTAATAAGTGAAGATCGCTGACGCTGGTAGCGCCGTGTTATCTTCCGTGTAGACTCAAGCGAGAAGTGGCAGATTAAATAAAATCGCTTTCGTTCGTCCGACGGGAAGGACTTGCTAACGGCCCAAGTCTTCGCGCTAATACGTATGTGTATACATACTTGCGCATGTATAGTTATATAGAAAAAGGGATGCAGAACGAACTACATAGATCTCATCTGGCAAATTTTGAACTTGTTCGAAACTACTGAAAAAGGGATGCAGCGGGGGGCTTGTTTACTTTAAATAGACTTTTGCTTGGCGGATTTTTCGTTCAAATACGATTTCAGTCTGCACATCGCAGATGCTTTTTCATAGTTTGGTAATACAAAACTAATATTTGTGTTAACATCTTAACATTTTGGGACCTTCTGGAATATAACCAATAACAGTCAGCACCTCTGCAAATTCAGCTACAGCCAAAGGTATGTAAACGTGTTTTCAAATGCACAATTTAATTTACATTCATTCAAACAAATTTGATTTCAGATTGAAAATACATTTCTCTGCAAATAATTAAAAATTGCTACCATGGTAACCCAAAAATAAAACGTCTTGTTACTTTTTTCGTTTACAACTGGTTCGAAACTATAGAAAATAGGGTGCAAAGCGAACTATATCCCATATGTTAGGACTGCTTCTGAATTATAGAAAAGGTAATGCAGTGGGGAACAATTTCCAATTCCTATGACATCGCTGTGTTAAATTCGCCATATCGCGAACTAGTAGTGGTTCTAAATGTACTAGAAGCGCACCAGTTCAAAACTAGAGATTTTCCACACAGGGCAATGTGTATTAGAAAAAATGGCATTAGGGTGGAGCACCTGCTTTTTGAAATATTTAGGCTTAAGGCCTAAACTGAACTGAACAAGAACTTTTTTTGTCAACTTTCGATCGGTTTTCAAACCAGGCCACATACGTTTAAATATCAACCGATCGTTTTAATTTGTTATCCGTTTGTAGCCTGCTAGAGTGATAGATTTCGGGCGGGTTCGGGACTTAAAAATCGAATTTCGGGATGGGCGGGATCGGGATTAAATATTTAGTCCCGGGCCCATCTCTAATAGGAACGTAGCATGAATTAGTGTAATTAAGTATTTTTGCTTCAACCGAGAGGCCTAGCAAAATGACAATTCTGTAATTAAAAGAAAGGTGTTTTCAGTATTTAAAATTACTTTGCAAGTCCATTTGTTGAGTGCGTGTCAGTCTCGCTCGTATTTCGTCCTTGTGCTCGTCTGGAATTGTATGAATTATATTTATCGGTTTCTTTTTAGTTACGGAATGAACCGTTTATATTTTGTTCTTGTGAGAAGAATTAACTCAATTGTGTCGGAGATGCTTTTCTCAAGTTTCTCACAGCGCGCAATCTCTGTAAGGATACTGTGAAATCTCTCCACTTGACCGTTAGTAGTACTATCGGCGGGGAGCGTAGTGTAAATCTCTACTGCGAAATAATCTTTTAGTATTGCTTAATTGTCTCTGAGTTTAAGGACCTCTCCTTATCGCAAACTAAGATTTTTGTATCCTTATACAAATTAAGAAGCTCGTAAATAGATTGCTTTAGTCGATGGCTCTACATTTTATTAGGGAAACCACAGCAAACTTTTATCTATGGACGTGAGAAAGCGGGTTTTATCGGATCCTCCATTTTGAATTTCGAAATTATGTGGTGAAATTTAAAACCAGAAACCAAAATAAAGACGGATACACAAGGTTTGATTACAATTGTACCACGCTTCGACCTTTGGCCAGCTTTTTCGAAAAAATGGCCACTGTGCGGTGTACTGAACATCAAAATTATGTGTTTGTTTTACACAACCTTTGTATTCATTCACCTTGTTTTGTTCTTCATCTGCAGATTTTTTTTCAAATAATTGAAAATTATTTGACATGTTTAACTCGTCAATGTGAACGCACTATTAGACTAATTTTTTCCTTTACTCTTGTGGCATATGTATGAACGGTGACCATCTTTTTAGAAATATAACAAGTAACTTTTAGCAAAAAAAAACCGACTTCAACTCCCATATAAAAAAACAATATATATATATGTATCTCATGATCGGATCTCAACCAGATTAGTATGGGACCACCTCTGAGACACTACCTTTCCGATGCAAAAAGAATTATCGAAATCGGTTGACGTGGTCCAAAGTTATGCGGTAACATACATTTAAAAAAAAAAAAAAAAAAAAAATTCCAACGAACTGATAACCTCCTCCTTTTTTGGAAGTTGGTTAAAAATGGTACAATTTTCCATTATGAATAGATATATGCATATATCACGAGCTTTACCGGAACCGTGATTGTCACGATGGCCTTTCCCTCTAATCACCGCAAAACTCCTAACACCCTCTTAGTCTTTCTTGCGACAAACTCTAGTTTAGGGTAAATGACATTAAGGCAGGGCTGCTATAATCCTGAACCCATCGACCAGGACACTTATTCCCTGTAAATACAATTTCTTTGGTTCTGGCGTTGCATTATTTTGAAGTATTTTCTGATATTATAAACAATTTAGTTTTGGGGCACAATCCGTCGAGCTGATGGATTGATGATGATGAAACGCTCAAGTTCCGTTTTTTTTTTTTTAAATCATAAAAGCACAAATTTCTCTTGACGATGACGTAGACTTGAAAAATGTTCGGCGCTTTTAACGTGGTCTTGAATGCTTGCCTTACCACCATTAGCAAATTTCCACATATCCTACTATGCGCTTCATGATCATTTTTGCCATTTTGTGTATGCATAACCTAAAGATAATTTACGTAGGCTGTCTAAAGTGAAGCCATTCTAAAAGATTTACCCAAAAAGGACTGAAAAAAGTGCATCCCTGCATGCTTCCTAGAAAGGGTATTCCTATTTATAATTTACGGAATGCGCTTAAGTATATGTTCATATTATTTTGCATTACAAATAGAATTCAATAAGCATTTTAAGTCTCAATAAAACATACTTAATCTGAACTTTGAATATTTCAATTCCTTAAGGAAGTATGATTTCTAAAAACAGCTTTAAAAGAACTTTTTCAATAGGCCTTCTGAAGTACGTCCTACAAAAGCCCTTCTGAAAGCTCTTCTTTGAGTAGCGAAAGTAGAAGTCATTCAATTTGTGCCACTCCGTACAAAAAAAGGAAGGAGAAAGGCAATAAATTATCTACTGCGTAATATGTGTGACCCCTCAGCCGTGTTCCTGTTCAGGAACTTGCACTTTTTTGGCATTTGCCTGAAGATATAAAATTAGATTATAAACAAATAAACTAAACAGAACGAAGGTAGACTCACCAGATATTGTTCAACATGTTAGGAATAATGTTTAATTATAGATTTTCGACTAATAATACTGTTTTTAAAAGCAAAAGTCTGCTAAAAATTAGATGGATAGATGCATTGATCTTCATTAAAAAACCAGGACAATTTAAGTGAACGCCAGGACACCAGGACAATTTTTTTTAAATCAGGGCAAATCCTGGGAAACCAGGACGTCTGGCAGCCCTACACTAGGCAAACAAGAATTTTACCTGGCTAGTTTGATAACAGCTTCTCGACAAGAATCCCCGTTAGGAGCGAATGGTGGAGTGGAAAAAGCTAGACACTAGTGCTATTTCAATCTTCAGCGATGGTCCTGAGCTAAATAAAAAAGTCTGCATCAACAGGCATTTCGAATACCTCGTGTAACTGAATGTGTGTACTCTTAATGCTTCGATTTAATCTATACAGTGCAACAATACCTCTTCGAAAGAAGTTATTCAAGGACGAATGCCCAGCAAACACAGTCTCTAACGTTAGAGAAATTAGGATTTCTGCATTAGATAACTACGGTAATTCTCTAATCGTTCTCGAGTCGATGACGAAGTTAGAGAACTACATTAGAATTCGATTCGAGAACGATTAGAGAAACAACGCAAATTCAAATAAATGTAAATAAGCAATATTCCAAATGAATGAATTATAAATTATTTTTAAGTTCAAATAATCCATTATTATTTTATTGCGAATATATTTAGTACAAATTTTGCAAACAATGCGTTTTATTTAATAAAGCAAAACAGCAGTTGAAATCCACATTCGAGTCCCATTAGAGATCAACATTAGAATTCGATTAGAGAATTAATATTTTCTCGAGTCGAGAACTATGTCCCATTTTTGTTGAGATCGCTATGATTCTCGATAGTTTTTCGAGTCGTTCTCTAACGTTTGAGATTGGGGAATGTGGCTAGTTCTCCAATCACTCTCTAATCGATAACTAACCTCAATGTTTGCTGGGTGGTTCTAAGCAATTGAGCCCGGACAAAGAAATATTCCTGGAAACAGGATACGGAAGGGAACTAATCTGTAGTCGTTCAACTCTGCGCCAAATGCCGTCAAGCAAACTATCTTCAAACGAACTACATACATATGGCTCACATCTGATTTTATTGGACAAAAACCCTACCGGTTTAGCCACGAATTAATGGAAACAAATCTCGAGTCTCTAGTTCTCTTTGATCGTCTGTCAGTTAGCTCAGACGTTAGTTTAATCAACGGAAATTATGCAATAGGAATACACGAAGGCGTAAAGGTTTCGCCTAAATTATTTCTACCGCAGTTACATTAGAAGATAGTAAAGAGCATCGAGTGCTTTCTCTGCCACTGTCCTGCCTAGTCCCAAATACGACAACCTATTATATGAATCCTTGCAAATGCTTCACAATTTGTATCTACTGGGCCGTAATATAGAAATGCATTAATTTCTGACTTCGCATCAAAAAAAAGTACTTTCAAGGTACTTTTTAGAAAAATAAATAAAGTGCAGGACAACATCATGAGAAAAGGGACTGTTCCTTGAAATAAGGTACGGATGGTCACCGTAGGCATATCGATGGCTGCGAGGAAGATCGACCTACATATCTCGGCAGCAAGTTCGAAACTGCCCAATCTCAGAAAACTTTTCAAGAATGCCCTATTTCAGAATTTTATTCAAAAACGCCTTATCGCATAATTTGGCCGAATAACGCCCTATCTCAGCTGCCTATGCCAGCTTATTTTCAATGTACTATTTTCATTTAGATAGGGTGTTTTTGAACCGAATTCTGAGATAGGGTATTTTTCAAGCAAATTCTGAAGTAGCGCGTTCTTGAAAAGTTTTGTGAGATGGGGCGTTTTTGAACCGGCTGCCGAGATAAGTTTATCTTCTTCTCAGCCATCGATATGTAATAATTATATTGCAGGTCGACCTGGACGTGTACTGCGATTTGCAACTTTCAACGTAAATGATGCCTAAATCCAATCAGGATTTTTCTTCACAAACACGTCACTTTTATCTTGTACCGCTAGCCATCTTCGATTTAGATGTGAAAACTTTCGTCTGTTTTCTATAATCTTTTCTTCTTCTTAATTGAATATCTCCAAAGAGTTATTATAGAAATTCAATCGTATTTATATACAATTTTCACTGCTAATTTCCTACTTTAGGTGGTCGCAAAAAATCAGTACGAAGAATACCAGGTGGTCGCAAAAAAAAGAGTACCAGAAGTACGTTGGAAACGTATTTTATTGAATGGTGCCTGCCTGTACCTGATTGAAATTTTATTCTGGGAGGCTGGTTGCTGAGCGGGAAGAAAATGAGTGTGTATGTAAGTGCACAGTGCGTTACTAAATTTTAGTAACCTAACATTTTGAATATGTAATTATGAAACTGTCAGTTGCAAAAACTTTTTTGGGTAGGAAACTCTTCTGGAATTCTTCCTCACACAAACTGCTGCTGCTGATGTTTTTGTAACAGCCATTGTCTTATTTTGCATTGGACTTGTTGAAAGGACTCCTGTTGCTGAAATGTATTCTTAATTGTAACAACGTTGGGTACTATGCTTAAATACCGCAAATACCTAACAAGAAAATAGAGAAAAGAAAAATATGCACAAGCATATGTGTATATGCATGGAGGAACATAAATATGTATGTATATACAAACATCTTTTTATCATTGCAGGCAGAAACACGGAGTTCGACGGACTGAGGAAACTCCTCAATGCACGGCAGGCAACGGCGTCCGCGCAGTTGGAACTAGATTCTAGTAGACTTTAAATTGATAAGTTAGCGGCCCTTAAATCCTGGCCATCCTATCGAAATTGAGAAATTCGAAGAAGATGCAGTTCTATTCGAACAGTCAAAATTCAATTGTTTTTTGTTCAATTTGTATTTAAATGTACTTTTTTAATTTATGAAGAAGTGGACTCACGTTGAGTTTGGATAAAGTTTAACGTAACGTTCTCCGCAATAAATTTGTCTCCAAATTCCCATTCTAACTTCATAATCAAATAACACTGTGGAACAAATTCAGGTTAGCAAAAGTTAGGTCGATTCTTAGAGTGAGGGGTGAAAATAGAGGCTAAATTAGAAGACCCGTATCGCGGCGTTTGTTTATGTTAGTTCGAATTTTTTTTTATATCGACCTTCGAACTTTGCAGTCAAATGCCGATTTTCGGCATATTGTTTATATGGTTTTTTGGCTATAACTCGTCGACTAATTGATATTTTTTCAATCTGTTAAAGCCAAATTATTGCTAGAGACCTGTGCAACAATTAAAATTAATGATGATGACGATGATGATGACGATGACCAAGATATTAGAGAGAGCAGTGATGTTGATCCACAGCCGCCAGCTAAACGGCAACTGGCGAAATCATTAATTTAATTTATTTAATTTTTTTACTTAAAACTTTTCATAACTAACATTTCAAAATTATATTTTTTTCCATATTTTTATAATTTCTTTTTCAATGTTCCTTCAAAACCAACAGTGAAAAAATTGGTACATAAGAAATGAGAAGTAAATTAATATTAAGCTGGAAAACGCAAGTTTTATGTAATGATTGTTTTCTTTTCAAATGAAATTTATTGAAGAAACTGAGAAGCATATTATAGATCAAACAGAAAGCAAAAAAGACTTAGTTTTGTGGGAAATATGTTCAAAAAGCATGAAAAAAATGCCAACATTTTGCTTCATAAGCACTACAAACATTTTCGAAATCAATTTTTTTTAATTTAAGCAATAAAATCGCGTTTAAATCTAAATTGGTGACCCCGCGCGTTTTGATAACCCGCACGTTTTGATAAACCCGCACGTTTGGATGAACCAGCACGTTTAGAGAAGCCGCTCGTCATTTCCAAGTACCTGCACCGGCGCACAGTAAAAGGAGCCAAATAACCAAACTTTTCGTGGCGCTTGGATAGCCACACTTTCTGGATCCTGCTATCACACACCTTTGGCGGAACAGAGTGCAAGAGCCTGCACGTTGCAGGAACCCTCCCACCCGCTTGTAAAAACGTTTTTCTAGAATACGCGATAATTCGTTTGCAAGAGCCTGTACAATCGCAAATTTACAAAAGCCCTCTCATTCGAACTTCTCACGCACCATGCCTTTGAACGACAGCATGGCAATTGGCAACAGCGGTGGCGAAGGTTCGCTCACCGAGAATTATAGCACAGTACCACGAATTTCGCTGCCGCAAATGAGTGAGGAGAACATCGAGGCCTACTTCTATGCCTTGGAATTCTGGTTTCAGGCCTCGCTTGTATATTCCGACACCAGAAAATTCCACATCGTATTGGGGAGCCTCCCGCCAAATAAACTCCTTGAGCTTAGGCCAATCATCGAGGCAGCACCTCCAATCGACAAATTCAAGTACGTAAAGCAGAATGTGACTGATCACTTCACAGATAGTCAGCAACGGCGCTTGCAAAAGGTGCTCAAAGATATGCCACTCGGTGACCGCAAACCAACCGAGCTTTTTAGTGAGATGAACCTGTTGCTGGTACCACACTCAACGACAGCTTGTTGCATGACTTGTGGGTAACGCGCCTCCCACCCTATTTGCAAGCAGCTGTAATTGCAGCAAAAGTGCCTCTCGACGAAAAAGCTAAAATTGCTGATTCCATCGTGGAGTCCATTGGTTGGCAAAACGGTCATGTGGACGTTGTGTCTACACATAGCGACATTTCAAACCTCAAAAGTGAGATCGCCGAGCTAACCCGCAGTGTGCAAAAGTATTTAAGCTTGAAGGATAGCCGCCTTCATTCAAGGTCACCTTCAAGAACAAAGAAAGTACGACACAACGACAAACACGCTTCTTCGGAAAATTTTTGTTGGTACCACCGAACATTTGCCGAAAAAGCAATGAAGTTTCGTGAGCCATGCGCTTTTGCCCAAAAGCCATCATCTCAATAAGGCTGCTTAGCTGCAGCGATTTCAGCTTCCGGCAAACAACCTGAGGTCGCCAACAACTACCGGCTTCGTATCTTTGACTCATCGTCGAAAATTAATTTTCTTATTGATACTTGCGCTGATGTGTCAGTAGTACCGTCAAACACGAGCTGGAGTCTACTACACCGGGTTGAAATTGTTTGCCGAGAACGGTTCACCTATTAAGGTATATGGAGAAGTCCTTTTAAAATTAAATTTAGAATTACGCCGCGAATTCGTTTGGAATTTTTTGATTGCCGACGTTTCCCATGCCATCATCGGTGCAGATTTTTTGAGTAATTTTGGAATTTTAGTCGAGCTCAAGCAAAGATGCTTACGGGATAGCCAGACCGAATTAAAATCAGTTTGCGCCATTCACAGAACGCTTGCAATGAGTATAAAAACTATCAACGCGCAATCGAATTTCGCGGATATTCTTCAAGAGTTTGTGGATATCACTAGACCACGACCAATGGGTACGTCTACAAATTCCACCGTAGTTCATCGAATCATAACGCAAGGTCAGCCAGTCTTTCCTCGTCCTCGACGACTCTCGCCGGAAAAATTACCAGCTGCGCGCGCTGAATTTGACACCATTTTGAACCTGGGAGTCTGTCGACCGTCGAGCAGTAGTTGGGCAAGTCCACTGCACATGGTGCGCAAAGCTGACGGATCCTGGAGACCCTGCGGGGATTATCGATTATCGATCCCTAAACTCACAGACAGTTCCCGACCGTTACCCGCTCCCGTTTCTGCAGGATTTTGCAAATGTTTTGGCAGGTAATACAATTTTTTCGAAAATCGATTTACAGAAGGCGTTCCATCAGGTTCCTGTACACCCGGACGACGTCTGCAAAACGGCGATAACCACGCCCTTCGGCCTATATGAATTCACGAGAATGACTTTCGGCCTAAGAAATGCAGCCCAAACATTTCAACGCATAATAATGAAGTGTTTCGTGGCCTTGACTTTGTTTTTACATACCTCGATGACGTATGCGTGGCTTCAAAATCAGTTGAGGATCATCGTAACCATCGTCAACAGGTGTTTAAAAGATTGCGAGAGCATAATCTCACAATTAACGCAGCGAAATCGGAGCTTGGCGTTACGAACCTTGAGTTTTTGGGGCACTCCATTACCAAGGAGGACATCCGACCTCTGGTAAGCCGCGTAGAGGCTCTTCTTAACTTCAAACGACCAACAGTGGCAAAAGCGTTGAAGCGTTTCCTTGCGATGTTGAACTTCTATCGGAGGTTTCTGCCGCATGCAATGGAAACTCAAGGGCCCCTCTTCGACATGATAGGCGCTAACAAGCGTAACGATTCTACACCTCTCGCGTGGTCCGACGAGACGTCACGCAATTTTGAAACCTGCAAAGAGCAACAGGCGAATTGTGTAATGCTCGCGCACCCCGTACCCAACGCGGAATTATCACTATGGGTCGACGCATCAAATTTTGCCGCAGGTGCCGTGCTGAACCAGGTGGTGGCCGGCAACATCCAACCGCTCGGCTTCTTTTCTAGAAAGTTTACGAAGGCCGAGATGCGATACAGCACGTACGACCGAGAGCTGACAGCTTTGTACATGTCCCTTCATCATTTTCGATACATGGTCGAAGGCAGAGAATGCCACGTTTACACCGACCACAAGTCGTTGGTGTACGCATTCCAGCAGCGCCTTGACAAGGCATCTGACCGTCAAGTGAGGCAACTTGATTTCGTTTCTCAAATAACGACGGATATTCGTCACGTTGAGGGCGAAAAGAACGCCACTGCTGATTTGATGTCACGCATTAATTCGATTGATCATGCGCCAGTGGACTATGTTCAGCTAGCTGAAGACCAAATGACGGATCATGAACTTCTGTCGCTGTTGTCAGGTGATAAGCCTCATTCACTTAAACTAACGAAATTTGCTATTCCTTCTAGCTTCCGAAGTTTATACTGTGATTCTTCAACCAGCAAGGTGCGTCCATTCATCACGAAGAAGTTCAGATCCAACGTTTTACATGCTATTCACGATTTGGCGCATCCAGGCAGAAGAGCTACTGCGCGCCTTATGTCTGAGCGCTTCGCATGGCCATCCATCCAACGCGACAGCAGACAATTTGCACGAAATTGCATACAGTGTCAACGGTCAAAGGTTACTCGTCACAACAGAACGACACTTCAGCGGATTAAAACGCCAACTCAACGCTTTTCTCATCTTCATATTGACATCGTTGGACCTTTCCCCGTATCTGATGGCAGCCGATATTGCCTTACGATAATCGACAGGTTTACCAGGTGGCCAGATGCCATTCCCATGGCAGAAATCACAGCACCGACGGTAGCGAAGGCATTGCTAAACGTATGGATTTCCCGCTTTGGTATCCCAATAAATATAGCGTCTGACTTGGGTAGGCAATTCGAAAGCGCTCTTTTTCAAGAACTTCTGAAACGCCTCGGGATCAACCACCTTCGGACAACGCCATACCATCCTCAAGCAAATGGCATGGTTGAGAGGTGGCACCGTACTCTAAAGGCAGCAATTCTATGCCACAAGCATGACCGACGGACGGCATACCTGCCATTGATCTTGCTAGGATTACGGTCAGCTTTCAAGGACGACTTAATGGCTAGTCCCGCCGAGCTTGTGTATGGAACTACACTTCGGCTACCTTCAGAATTTTGGGTGGACAGCAAACCAGCAAATAGCAAACATGAGATGCTTTCTGAGCTTCGGCGAGTCATGCAAGATTTGAAACCAGTTGACGCTGCATGGCGCTCAGCGCCCAAAGTCTTCGTCCATCCATCACTGACATCGTGCGATCAAGTATTTAGTAGAGATGACACCATTCGGCCATCGCTTTCACCGCCGTACAAGGGACCCTATAAAGTTTTGCGTCGGACACCGAAGTACTACACAGTTGAAATGGGAGGCAAGCATGTCAAGACCACCATCGATAGACTCAAGCCCGCTTTTGCTGCTACCCTACCTGGCTTCTAAGAGGGGAGTAATGTGGCGTACCAACATAACTAATTTCTAAAATTATCATTTTCATAATTTTGCTACTTTACATTTGAATTGTAATAACTTTAAATTGTGTGTTATAATGTTCGCTGTACACAGGGTACGAAAATAAACTGTACAAAACAATTCCCATTTGCTCATCGATCATCATATCATTTGTGGTTTTGTACAGTTTTGTACATAGTCAGAAACAAATTGTAAGATTCACTGTCATTTTCCCCAACGAGAAACGTTTGCTTTTCGTTTGTGACAATTGTTCCATAGGGTACGTTTTATATGTATGCAAACGTTTCAATAACGTGAAAAATATTTTTTTCTGTAAATTTTCATATCCAATCTAATTAAAAAACATTTTTATTTTTTTTACGTATGGCAGCCATTCGTTTTGTGTTTAGTTATTGCATATATGTATATATATACATATATTTTTCTCTGCACGATTCATTTCGTTTGTTGTTTCGTCTGTAACTACTAAACTACTGTAGTGTACTATCGCCAAAGTGAACTCAGCCGTTTTGTTTTCGTATTGTACCGAACTGTTGAAGCAATAAACGAAACGAAATAGTAACGCACAATATAGTTTATTTTCGTACACTGGCTGTACAACACTAAATCATTCAATTTATTTCATTAGCGTTTACAAACACTTGTTTTTGACATTAAGTCATTCTCGCATTCGCTCTTCGGTTCGTTCTTACATTTGTTCTTACATTCGGCCTATTCCATACCTGGCAGCGAATCGCCACACACGTGGAGGATAAGTATTCAAGAAAATTCTTGAATAAAGACTAAGTTTAAGCAATAAAATCGCGTTTAAACCAGCACTATATGCACTAATTATCTCTATTTCAGTAGTAAGCTTCTTTTAAATGACTACATTTGATTACACCTTTGGGAAATTTTAAAAAATCAAAGGAAGTTGTAATTTTTTTTCGTCCATCGGAATTCTTATTACGAAATCTTACGTTTATTTTACGAAACACATTCTTAAATTACTGAACAAATCTCTGTACGAATAATTTTGTATATTGTACGAAAGCATTCGTAATATTTACGTGTGGTTTTAAAATATACGAAATCTACAATTCTGTATTCGTAAAATTTACTTGATACTTTCGTACATAGAACAAATGCAGAAACATGTTTTTTAAATTCGTACAAGAGACGAATATTTTCGTACAATATGCTAAATTACCGGCAGTTCAGTATTTCATCATATTTGTATGTATCGCGTGTTATTGCGAAATTACTGGTGGGCTGCTGTGAGACGTATAATATAATTTTAAACGTTTTAAGAGGGTTTTGATAGATAAAAATACATTACAAAATTAAATATTAAAGCTGTGGATAAATGCTTTTAAGCATACAATATTTTTTACATCGCCCACGCTGAGCCTTGAGCTGCAATGTGGGACTTCATAAATAGGCAATTTCATCAGTTAGCTACCAACGGCAAGCCCAAGCCAGGAACAGACACACCACTTAATGAAATTTTA
>NW_016159178.1:0-25140 GCF_001687245.7 Rhagoletis zephyria
TGCCACCAGCGCTGCACCTCTGCCAGAACCATCCTCGGAAAGCATTAGGTCAAAAGTTATTTTCGGACTTACCAATTTCCGCATAGCATCACGCATATATTTGTCAAAATGAGGATGACACCGATAAACGGTGCCGTCTACACCAACCACTACATGTGGTTCACCTATTTTGTTGATTAGACCACTTAATCCGACTGCCACCAATTTGGCTGCACGCTTTGAAATGCACTCGCAAATATATCGGAGCTTTTGACAATCCTCTACTGAGGCCCTTTCAATCCAAATATTTCTTTGAGTATGATGCGTGTTTGTTGAAAGTCTGGAAAGCTATCATTTTCAATTTCCGATATAAAACGCGTTTCAAAGCAGCCTATTCTCTCGGCTAAAGCATTAGTAAACTTTTCTTGTCACTGCTGCGCACAAATATTAAATTTGCTTGTATGGCATCGTGCAATACCAGGCGCACGAGCTCGCCCAGGTACATGCCTGCAAAAAAAGTAACTATTAGACAAGTTTCTTCGGTGGTGCGATTTATGCAAGACTAAGCAAAAGAAAACACAATTATCAGTATTGCCTTGCAGTGGCCAGCAAAAATTAAAATAATACACATAAATAAATCTATACAATTTATATATATAGTACTTTGTGAAATATAGGGAAGTGTTAATAAAAAATACTGCAAATGCGCACCTTCTTCTGTTTGTTTACTAACTTCCAGCGATGACGTTGGGTTTTCAACCTTATCCCTTGTAGCAGCAGCAGCAACCGTTTTTTCACTGTCGCAGTTGGCTTTAATTTGCTCGCCTTTGAGTTGTTTTAGCTAGTAAATAAAAAATATAGTGCATGTGTTTTAGTTTGAATGTTATTAACTACCAATTCTTTATATTTATCTTTATATTTCTTGATTTTTTTGTCTTTTTTTAGAAGCAGCTCATGAAGTTCTGAAATGTAACCGCACATATCTTCAGGCCTCATATCTGCTATTTCGCTGGTTTGTTTTGTAATAAATTTCACACTGATATGTTTAGCATTTTTTTTATGACTTTCTGAATCACTATCCGACATTTTTCAATAAGTTTGCACGGATTTGCTATTAAATAAAACTAATTGAAGGAAAATATATATCTCTACGCTTTTTTTCACAAAACAGCTGTTTGCCGAAGAAACTCGATAACGACCAGGGATGCCTAAAACTTTCGAGTGAATACGGGTATCGATAATCCAGATAGTTCACTTATGCTATGACCACACCGGAGCTTAACCACTATTTAAAGCTGTTAAATTACTCATGATCCAAACCCACACGATCTGCCAAAATGAAGCAGAAGAAAAACTAATTTTTTGGCTGACGTTTGTAATTTCAACGCCATGTCATTTCTATGAAATTAACCAGAAGTAAACTACGTATATGAGGCAGAAGCTTTAAGAAAAAATTAAAGCAACCAATTTATTATTTCTGTAGGTCTTTTTGCAAGAAATTACCAAAAATTGTTATCGAAAATCGCTAAAAAATTACTAAAACAAACCACCGCCACAAAGCAATCGGCCGGTCGGTGGCAAACTACGCAGCGGCAATGTGGTCGGCAGGACCAGCGATATACAGTCGAGAAACCTACAAGCATGGCAGAATGCAGCCCTATACTAGGTTCACATATAAGTAGATTATCCTCATTTTCGGGCTTAACACCCTAATCTGTAATTATAACAAGAGATTAGCCATATAAAATTCGTCCCTTGTTAATCTGTAATTATAAAATAATCTCAGATTTAACCGATAACTTTTCGGTGTCCATCCTAGTTTTATCGATTGTTTTTGCGAAAGAGAGGAGAAATGCCAAATGTAAAAGTAAACAAAAATGTACGCTAGCAAGAAAAAGAGGGTTTTAAAGGTATTTTTTAATAAAAATTTAAGTTAAAATATATTTATATTGCTTAATATAGCAGAAAAACGTGATCACGGTAGCACAGAGAAGAAACATAACTTTTCCTTGAGATGTGATAATAACAAGCACAACAAATTTGACGGCTAATAATCTGAGATTTGCCTGTGTAAACGGGGTGATTAAAAAACGAGCTTTGATTGAGATAATATTGATATGTGAACATAGTTCTACGCACGGCTATAGGATGTCATCTCATATCATTCGAGCAAGCCAGATGCTGGCGGTGAAAGGGCACACCATGTTGCTATCGAAGCAGTTCCTCGTGGGATGTCACCGTGGAAATCACCCCAACAACGCCCTGCTTCGAAATGATCCGAAAAATTAAATATTTAAAACCAAATGTTCGGAAACGCATCATCAAACAAATTTTTGTCGAATAACTGCAAACAAATTGACGTTCGGGAATGCATCAATAAAAAATTTTTTTCGAATAACGGATGACGAAAAAAAATTTTTCAAGTGCCCTTTACGAATTAATTTCCAACCCTTTCCGAAGCCACTACGAAAAACCTGTGCTTTCCCGCCATCTGCGGGTCATTAGCGTTAGGCCCTGTCTCCACAGGAAAACACCGATGTCGTGAAAACTATGTCACAAAATATATTTCCAATGGAGACCGCCTATTTCTCATGTGCTGCAATATATGTCAGCGCTTATTGCTTGACATGTATTGCAGGCAATTCGATAGTTTAACAGCCATATTTTCATTTGAAAGAAAGCGTGCTGGTGGTAACATCGATGAAATTTTTATATTAAATCAAAATAAAAGTATGTTCCTTATTGGTCTATTTATGATTACGTTTTAGGAAATTATTCAGCAAGTTTTTTAAAGATTTAAATGTTTTTAAACACCGAAATTGAGAGAATGTTGTCTGGTGGCGTCATGCGGCAAATGCTTATTTCAAGACATCAAAGTGCCCACACACAAAAACTTGCAATCACATTGCTCGTCAAAATGACAGTTGGTAGGCCATCGATGTTTGCCTGTGGAGTTCTGCGGTTATAATTGGAAAATACATTCACTACCAAAGTTCAGATTCCACTCCGATAAGAGATATTCACCCCGCTTTTTGTAAACTTTTATATTTACTTCTCTCCTCTGCCTGCTTGTTTTACTTCGATTTTCATAAAAAAGTAACACGGAACCACGCCAAATGTTTGATACAACCCTGGGGTTTCCCGCTCCGGCAAATATTCGATGGCGTCATATTCACGTTACTCTCTCGAATTTTACGTCAGTCAGCGTGTGGACAGCAATAGTTAGCGATGTGGTTAAATTCAATTTGTGATGGTTAATTTTTGGTGGAGACATGGTATTACAAAATAAAGAACTTCATCAAGAATGATAGAATATAAGTCCCCTTTCAGACACGTCAAGTCTTGAAAGCAATTTTTATCGCCTTCTCTTTTGTGTTTTCTCTTTGCTTCCCCACGCATCAAGTTTTATTGAATTCAAGTCCTCGGATCTTTAAATGGGAAGCAACGAAAAGATCAAAAGAGAACAAGACGAATTGACGGTACGGAGGTATCTGTACTCTTCCCCTCTCTTCCCCCCTCCTTCACCAACGAACGAGCAGACTTGAAAGCAGGACTTGACGTGTCTGAAAGGGGACTAAGCATGATTCAATAAGGGTACTCATATACACGCGCAAGTTTCATATTTGGGCAATTGGGCAACTTTGCGCCATGTGTTTCATAAGGACAATTTTATATATTACGCAATCTCTGATNTTTCTCTTTGCTTCCCCACGCATCAAGTTTTATTGAATTCAAGTCCTCGGATCTTTAAATGGGAAGCAACGAAAAGATCAAAAGAGAACAAGACGAATTGACGGTACGGAGGTATCTGTACTCTTCCCCTCTCTTCCCCCCTCCTTCACCAACGAACGAGCAGACTTGAAAGCAGGACTTGACGTGTCTGAAAGGGGACTAAGCATGATTCAATAAGGGTACTCATATACACGCGCAAGTTTCATATTTGGGCAATTGGGCAACTTTGCGCCATGTGTTTCATAAGGACAATTTTATATATTACGCAATCTCTGATATTTAATTATTTCACTTTACTTAATTTATAAAGTTGAACAATTGAAACTCAAATTTGAGCAAATATTTATGTTTTACCGCAGTTATTTCGAAAAAGCGTTGAGCACAAACCAAAATGAATGTAAACAAAATAGCTGATTGAGGATTGCACAGCACAATGCGCAAAGTTGCGCCACAAAATTGCCGCGCAAAAATTTCCTTTTTATGCAAATGGCTTTCCAAAGGCAAAGGTAAAGAATTCCATTTGTATTCTTATGGACGCTCACACACATCTGTCGAAACTTGTCGTTCACATGCGAATGCTTTGCGTACGCACATAGTTGAGTGTGAGCTTGATAAAGAGGCATATTATGCATTTTAAATTATTTTTTATTCTATAATTCTGAAAGATATTTTGATTCCCTATTTTTTGATGTATCAACTATTACAAAAAGTTAAGTAATAACGAAGATATTGGTCAAAATAAAAAGCTCACGCTTTGTCAAGAGGGAGCGAGAAAACTGTTTTTTGAGCAAACCTTTTATTATTGAATCATGGAATACAACCCTACAAGAACAGTGACTATCATTTGACAAATCATCTGAGTGGCAAGACTGATAGAGATTTCTGTCACTGGCTGCCTACAAGTTTCTATCAAATTCTAAAGGGCAGTGTGAAAAATCTGATGTAAACATTTGTGTTCCGTCTTCCTCCGAATTATGGCATTATTTAGTTGTCTCTTTTTAACCAACGCAAAGTTTGTAAATGTGTTAGTAAGGTAAATGAGAATGTGTTAGTTTCCATCACACCATTCTTGTAGGGAAGGTTGCGCAATCTCGACGGCTATGAGATTTGTGGGTAAAAAGTATCGAAGCCGAATAAGAGGATAAAAGAGTATGTGAGATTAGTTAGTTATCTAAACCGTCTTAACCACAGTATATACAGTAATAAAAGTATATTAACATATTAATATACAGCCTAATTCTTGTTGTTTGTTCTCCAGGAATTTGTTTCCCCCAAGAAACTTCCAGGGAGTAGCATTTTCCTCGAAAATTTGGGAGGAGGAAGTTCGCACTTCGAAAGAGCTGTTTTACACTTGTTTTACAGCTCAATTTCGCCATTTACGTCAAAAGTCCTTAAGGCATTTTTATTCATGATAGTACGAAAGGGAAATGAAAGAAAACTCCCAGGAAGTTTCTATTCAGAATCGCCCTAATAATCTCAATCAAATCTTTTTTTTTTCAAATCACCCCGTTTACACAGGCAAATCTCAGATTATTAGCCGTCAAATTTGTTGTGGTAGTTATTCTCACATCTCAAGAAAAAGTTATGTTTCTGCTCTGTCCCACCGTTATCACCTTTTTTTTGCTTTATTGAGCAATTTAAATATATTTTAACTTCATTTGTATTAAAAATACCATTAGACTTGGTTAAAACAGAGAAACTTTTGTTGCTCATTTTCGGCAACTTCTCTTTTGGCTTTGCCCTTCGCGTTCGCACAGAGCTACTACTTTGTACACAACTGTTGTTGTCAGCCGTGAACCGCCAACTTAAGTTACTCAGACGAACGAGAGCACAAAGCGTGTGGACCGAGCACGAGCAACTCGGTACCCTTTCCCTTATCTCGTCGCCCTCTCTCCCNTTGTCCAATGTAAGCGCGCTGTTAGCCATTTCCCCTCTCCTTCGCAAAAATAATAACTAAATAATAATTAAACTAGGATGAACCCCAAAAAGTTATCGGTTAAATCTGAGATTATTTTGTAATTACAGATTAACCAGTGACGAATTTCGTATGGCTAATCTCTTTTTCTAATAACAGATTAGGGAGTTAATCTCCTAAACCTAGTATTAGTGAGGGTTATAATCATTTGCGAAAAATCCAAATTCCCACTATTTTCAAACAGCTCTCAAGGGGTCTGTCGGGGGGTGTGAGTTTTCATAAAACGTGGTCCATCCTCTTTCGTTCAGCGAGGATTTGTAGGGCCACGCGCCTTCGAAATTCGTAACAATGGCATGCGTGCGAGTAAGAAATCAACAGCTTTTTTGCGTAATATTGTACGAAAATATTTCTGTGTCAGAAGCGGGATAAAAATTAAGCAACAAGATGTGAATCAATGTGTGTATGGAGGAAATATTAGTGGTGTTCTTTTAAACAGATAAATTCGCCTTTCGCATATACATATATTGTTATCTACTGCTTTATATGAACGAACAAAAAAGAATTTTTGTAGCCGCTAATTGAGAAACTTGGGTCCGGTTTAGTTATTCGTACAATGATTTTAGGTTGTTGTTCCCAAACACTTGACCCGTATCTAAAACCTTTAAAATATACGGGGAAGAAAAGGATTAAACTTCAACTTAAAACAAACATTTTCCGAGCACTAGTTTATTAATAAATTCGGCAAATTTTGTAAATTTCGATGTGGGTTCTGCGCAAAAAAAATCGTGGACGGCATAGCCGGAATTATATGCACAAGAAATGTCGTATACGTTTGACATACGTAAGTCCCCCTTCGGCAACACAGAAAGCAGAATTCTGCTCATTAATGGTGACCGCAGGCAGAAGCAAGCGCAATAGGTGGTGGACCTAACCCCACGTCTCCTCTTTCTACCAAATATGTCTTAACGTCTGTCAAATATCTGTTTTGACATTGCCCTGTTTTCTCATGTGGGCAACTTGCTGTCTTAACATATCACTTTCAAAATGTCATCAAGCCAATCAGATCGGTCTGTACCCAATGTAGATGGCGCGATAAAATGTAAACCGAGTTGTCAAACTACGAAATGACAGCTGACGTTAAGACATCGATGGCAAGGAATTCGGCAAGACAGATATGGTTTAACAGTGGAAATTTGCGGTCTCCACCTAACATTTCTGTCTTACCACAGCTTATTGAACAGAACCTGTAGAAGGTGGAGATGTGGGGTAGCAAAGTGCATGTTTTCAATGGCTTGGAAGAAGCTTTTATTGCATTAACTGGATTGAGAACCAATTCTTCAAGCATAGGTGGAGTTAAGAGTGTGTCAGACGTTGCAATATATTTCGCATGCAACATATTTCGAAAAGGCTGTCAAATTGAGAAAGCAGTTGCATGAGCAGGCACACCTTGCATGTTAAGTGTCTTTGGAAAGAGGTTTTTTTTTTTATGTTCGAAAGACGAATTGCAGATTGCTATTGCAGCACGAGCAAGGTGAAATATATTTCCGAAATCGATGATGAGTGTTTTTGGGTTCCTTTCCACCTTGTTTTCCTTTATACAACTGTCTTCGAAAAACAAGTGATAGCTGGCAATGCAGCACTTATTTCGAAAGTGTTGCCGCTACAACAACAACAACAACAAAGTGTTAGAGCATGTGGATTTTTCGTTTTTCGTAACGTAGCTACGCATACCAAATTTCGAAAAATTGGGTTCTAGAACAAGGTAAAACTTTTTCTCATTGCGGAGCAGACTGTATATAAGCTGACAGCTTGTTTCATCAAAATTCCTAGTGGGCACTTTATCCATGCAACTCTGTGCCGGTTTATTTTCATTCTGTTTAAGCGGTCAAACATGCAATAAGTGAATTTTGCAAACCCTGCGAATTTCCTCGTTTTTGTAAACAATTAAAATAATATACGATTTGTTAGTACAGTTTAAGACAGCTTAAAACAGGGTTTTAATAGAGAAAACTTCAAAGAAATTAGGCTTCTGCGAAAGTGTGCTCAAATGGCGTGCAAAATCTGTTTGGTCATCCTCAGCTTGTTTGCACTTTGTAGCATTTCTGTTGCATTAAAATTGAACTATCCGCGTGTGTTGCTACCAATATTTAACAAAATATCAGTAAATTTTACTTTGGAAGTCATTGAAAAAGGATGTTTTAAGTGGTAAAAACCAGTTAACTTTGTAACAGGCAGCTGCAACAACGCGCCAAATCTAACCTCAACAACTGAATTTGTCTTGTCTCACACAGCTGCTGAATAATTAACATGCAAATTAGCTAAAATTACTACTTTTTTCGTATTTATCTTATAGGTCATCATCCCGCCAAGATCTAATACTTGTCACACCACTCTATGAAGATGTGGAAAGCGAGTGCTCCTACCGTGCAACAGTGACTGTATTAACACGTGAAGCTCATCACAATGCTGCCATTGTGTTGGCCGAGGACGTCACTACTGGTGAAAATTTGCGTTGCGATGTTATACTTGATGTTATTGACAAATTAGGTGTACATACAACAACACGACAGCTCTTTCTAGAGGAAGCGCCGGAGACGTTTGAGCTGCGTGCGGAAGATTCGCAAGGCAATGAATTCACTACACTAGAAGGTATTGAGTTTAGTTGGGTGATCTCTTCTTTGAGCAGCCGTGGGGGTAATAAAAATTGGGCGCCGGCTTTACGATTCCTTACCTTCAATGAAAGTCCTTATCACGTGGTGCCTCCGGCATTGGAAAAGTTTGAGGCACAGCGATTAAAAGGTTATATGGTGTTGTTAGAGGGCATCAACACAGGCACTGCTAAGGTATTCTCCTTATTATGNTTATATGGTGTTGTTAGAGGGCATCAACACAGGCACTGCTAAGGTATTCTTATTATAAGTTCTTTTACCGAACTTTAAGCAAATTTTAACTATCCGATTTTCTCTTAGGTTACTATTAGTATTCCTTATCCTGAGTATAGTCATGTGCCAAAAATTGAGGTGTTTATAAACGTTTTGGCCAATATCATACTAGAACCTTCAGATGTGCATATGCTGCCTGGTGATANAGTTCTTTTACCGAACTTTAAGCAAATTTTAACTATCCGATTTTCTCTTAGGTTACTATTAGTATTCCTTATCCTGAGTATAGTCATGTGCCAAAAATAGAGGTGTTTATAAACGTTTTGGCCAATATCATACTAGAACCTTCAGATGTGCATTTGCTGCCTGGTGATACAATCAACTTCCGCATATTGCAATTGAAAATGGGCAAACTACAGGAAATTTCTCTGAATGACCAATACTTCTTAGAAATCGAAGATAGTAAAGTCGCATCAATAAGCGGTAATAGCGCTAACGCCTTAAAACTTGGTAAAACCGTGGTAGTTTTGCGCGACCGAAATGCACCGTTTGACGAAGAAAATAGTCATCTAGATAGCGCGCTTGTAAAAGCTTCAACGCCCAGCGCGCGAGTGACCGTGGCTGAGCCTGTGCGTTTGGGTCTGAGCCTGTTGCCACACAATAATTGGATTACGGTAGAGGGCGAAAAGCATGAAATAGCATTGGATTTATACACACGGTATATTATATTTATATATATACAGTATCGGTCATATATATAGCACGCCATTTCAAAGTGTTATTGTGTGCCACTTATGTATGTTTATTTATTTTTAAGAATTTCAAATTAAATTACAGTTCTTTCTGTAACAAAATCNGTCATATATATAGCACGCCATTTCAAAGTGTTATTGTGTGCCACTTATGTTTGTTTATTTTTAAGAATTTCAAATTTCATATAAACCCAAGTTTAACAATTTGTAGAAAATTACAAAAAAGTGCCACAAATTTTCACCTAAATTTCAAACTTTTTTCTCGGAAGTGTTAGAATTTTTCTGAATGCACAGTTTTATAGCCTAATCAATTTTAGTCTGATAATGTGCAAGTTTCAAGCGGTTAAAAGTTACCGCTGATTTTTTAGAATTTTTATCGCCAAAGGTGTTGCGGTTTTCTTCCACATACAAATAAATTGAGCTTATTTATTATATAAAAGCCAATGCGACAAAAAAAAATTAAAAAAATTAACTGTTATTCGTAGCCACTTGAAATTTGCACATTATCGAACTAAACTTGCAGGGGCTCAAAAACTGTGTACTCAAAAAAGTTCTAACACTTCCGAGAAAAAAGTTTGAAATTTGGGTGAAAATTTGTTGCACTTTTTTGTAGTTTTCTACAAATTGTTAAACTTGGGTATATATGAGGTTTGTCTGAGAATGAACTAAAATTTAATTGAAAATTCTTAAAAATAAATAAATGGCGTATGACCGATACTGTATGTATTAGTAAATTTATTTATTTTAAATATAAATATATGAATTATATTACCCTTGGCGTTTAGTGATGATCACAAGATTACACTAGGCTCACGTTTCTCCATGCAATCGGAGTTAGATGAGGTGCTCTTCTATATACTATCAAAAAACAAAAATGGTAGTCGCATATACGGCGAAGCTATGCGGGAGGGCGTTTCACCAGTTTATGGTTATTTCAAAGAAGTTAGTAACTGAACTATAAGTTTTATTCAAGTGTTCTAAAGCTATTTATATTCCTTTTGTTCAGCTCACAGCACAAGCTGAGTTGCAAATTTTTAGTGAATTGTTACTTTCCCCGAACAAAGTTATACTTCCTTTCGATCCTAACGTTGTAAAGACACAAAAAATTCAATTTCATGCTCGGGGTGGTGATGGATCATTTACTTGGCACTCGCAAAATCAACGAAGTCTACATATTTCACAGACTGGACTCGTAAGCACAGTTATACGGCATTCGGAAAGCAAGCGCTCTCAAGGGGATATATTTGAAGAAGGTGCAATACTCACCACTCATGCTACCATTAGAGTGGCACTTACAAAGAATCCCAAAATTACTCGCCAGGCAGATATATATTTCTTGCCACCTAATAAATTGGAAATTATAAAACATAACTTTGAAACAGCTTTGAAAGATTATGTACGTCTACATGTCGCAATATATGCCTACGTCAATGAAACACTTGTGCCATTCACACGTTGCGAAAATCTTGTGTTTGATTATGAGTTTTCTAATCAGATCTTCCAAGTGGATTATAATGAACCAACAACTCAAATGCAGAATAATGCATGCCAAGTAGTGCATCTACGCAGCACTGCTGTAGGTCTTACTAATTTGCGCATCTCGTATAAATTCCAAGACAAAGTGCTTAAAGACGAGGTGACATTAAGCGTATTTGAACCACTGTTAGTTCTAAATCCCACCGAGAATGAAGTGATATTGCCTATTGGTTCCTCGCGCAATATCATTTACGCAAATGGTCCACAGAAAATGTTCACCTTGGAAAGCGATTTAACAAAATCATTGGCATACGACGGAGCCATTGCTGATATCAGCGAATTAGGGGTTGGGACACAGGAACCCATGCACGTCTTCAATGTCATGTGTCGTAAAATTGGCAAAACTACTTTCACATTCAATATACACAATGCTTTGTTGACCTCCAACTTCCAACCCTACATTTCCACTGTTAGCACCACAGTTCATTGCGTTAAACCACGTTTCCTTAATCTTTATGCAACAGAACAGTTGCGGGCCTCTTGCCCAATGGAGGTGAAGAATTCATTGTTGCACATTAAAGAGCGTGATGACAAATTTGAAATCGAAATTGAGGTACAGGATTCAAAGAATCGCAAGCTGATGAATATTACTTCGCTGTTTATTGACTGGGAATTCACTGCTGGCGACGAGCGCTATCAAAACGATGTCATCATGCACTTTCGACGCACTGAAGAAGAGATGTTCGAGGGCGTGAGGTTACCTTCGCGTGATGTGCTCATAACCACCATAGCAGATGTGGCACAGAATTTCCGTATAAAGGGTGTAGTGACGCGCTATGATGGAACGGTGCTGAAAAAACACGACATTTACGCAGAAGAACCAAATTTTGGTGTAAAGAATGTATGTTGTAGCATTTTTCCATTGCCGTTCTTGATAACAGTTATAATTTAAAAATTTTCAGCCCAAAACCGATGAAGTGCTTACCCCTGTCATTGAGAATGAAATTCGTTTTATGGCTGTTAATAGCACACTGTTCCCTAGTGACCACGTCAGCATTTTTTTGGCTAAAAATCGTCGTGAACGCATACCAATTTCTCAGGGCAGTGGCTTCTATGAATTCGAATTATATGAACAAAACGTTGTAAGTGTTGAATATGATGCCAAAGAAAAGGAATTGGTGATCACTCCGCTGCGCGTGGGACATGTAAGTGAATTTATTTTAAGTGTTTGTATAGAAAATTCCGGATATTTAAGGTATAATAGAATAAATAGTCGGAATACATATATGAGAGATGAGGTATATATATTTTTCAGAGTTATTGAGGTATATTCTGGATTTCGTACGAATCGAAAATTTCAAATTTTTGTGTGGAAAATGATGGGAAAATTTCATGATTTTCGATTCTTACGAAAACAAGAATACACCCAAATGTGTTTAATTTAATTTAATGTTATTTTATTTTTATTTTATTTTATTTTCTCTTCTTTTAGTTAACTTAATTTAATTTAATTTATTTTATTATTGTATAGTATATTTTATTGTTGTAAACTGATAAAAACTACATAACCAGAAACTTCTTATACCCAGGAGGGTGTGAACATCCTCATTGCAATGCGTTCTTTGATTTATTAATAAATTTTCTCCTTTAGGCGCGCCTTGAGGTCATCGATCGCTGTTTGATGACAGAGCCGGCTCATCTTTCGATTTCAGTTGTTACCATCGGTTCTATTCGTGTTGAGTCGCCCGATCGCGTTGAGCGCACACAATCTATTGAAGCTATTGTGAAGATCTATGATTCCAATGATAACTTACTACAAATTGATCCATTCAATCTACACATCTATGAATTGGCAGAAGAGATTTTTAATGCAGATATACTCAGTGTAACCTTGGGCGAGCAATACGATTTGGAGAGCGGAGAAGTGAAGTTAGTTTGTACAAAAATCTTAAACAAGGAAATTTTTTATACTTTTTTATTTATACATACATACATATACCCTTAATCACATAGGTACATTATAACCGGCAATAACCTGGGCGAGACGAAAATCGTTTTTACAGCCGGAAGTGGCGATTTGCTAGTCGCCAGTGAACCTGTAAATGTGCAGGTAAACACATATATACATGCATAATAGAACATAAAAATACACACATTGGCACATACGCACAGTTTTGTTTCATTTTCTACATTGCAATATAAATTGATTTTGACGCATCTACCNGCAGGTAAACACATATATACATGCATAATAGAACATAAAAATACACACATATTGGCACATACGCACAGTTTTGTTTCATTTTCTACATTGCAATATAAATTGATTTTGACGCATCTACATCACACTTTTTTTCCTCATGTCCCACACTAAGGTATTTCCACCACTACGACTCTATCCACGCAACTCCACATTGGTTGTAGGTTCAAGCGTACAAATTTACTATCATGGTGGACCACAGCCGGATGTAAACATTGTCTTTTATGTGCAGGATAGAAAAGTTATCTGTAAGTTTGTATAAAAGTAACCTTGTATTTCACTTATATGTATGTTTTTGTTATATTTCATAATCTGACCTTATCTTTTCAATTGCAGCAATGGAGTCAGCCATTGTTACAGCACACAAGCTGGGCACAACTAAAATAACCGGTAAATGTATTATGACAAATCCCGGAAATGGCAAAGAAGTGGTCATATCCGCTGACACAGTGGAAGTGCATGTTGTACCTTTTGTGAATATACAAGTGAAGACACCTTTAGTGCGCATACGTAGCGGTGCAGTAATGCCGGCTGCTGTTTGGGGTTAGTAGATATACATATGTACATATGCATGTACAAAGGATATGATATGCTACCTTTGTATTTATCCTGTATGGAAGATAAGTGGTACAAATGTAAATGTTAATAATTGCAGGTGTGCCTGATCTCTCACCCATGGTGTTGGGCACGTTGGAGAACATGCGTGTGACTTGGACAACAAATCAACAGGATGTGGTAGACATTTACAATGTATTTGCGGATTCTGGTAAGCGAATACTCATTGAGAATGTGTATTTACCGGTAGAATAGCTGAGAAGCATTATAGGAAACAAATATGTACATATGTACTTAGCTCTTTTCAATTTTCATATCTTAAAAGGAAATGCTAATCCTTTATTTGTCTAAGAAACGCATTTAACAAAAATGGAGCGAATATTCCGATACGGCATATTATTTGAGACTAGCAAATTATGTTCACAAAATATTCGTAGAAAATCATTGATGTTTTCTGATGAGCTTGAACGATAAAGTAAGCGTTCAAGCACAGATACGGAACTGACAAAATTATTATTAGTTATATGTATTAATAGAAAAAGGCTTGATAAACACATGAATAATCCGAAATTGCTTTTGAACTCTACTTACAGGTGTTGAATATGACAGTCTAGATCTCACATCTGTGCGTATAAAGGCTTTAAATCCCGGCAAGGTTAAAATTCAAGCCACTGTGGAACTATCAACCGGTCAAAAAATAACAAACTCTGTCGAAGTTGTTGGTAAGTACATACATATATACATAAGTAGTGCAAAAAAATATTAACAATTGTAATTCACCTAACCTCAAACTAATACTGAAACAATTTCCCTTATAGTATTCAAAATTTTGGAACTTGAGTCGCCCAAGCACATCACGATGGATTGGATTTTAGTCGCGCCCCGTAGCACTATACAGCTGAAAGCTAACTTGGATGATGTTGTCTATAAATTGGATAGCGATAGCAGCGGCATAGTCAAGGTTTCTACTGATGGTGTTGTGCGCACGCAGGATACGCTAGGACGCGATTTGATTATAGTAAGTATAAATTATCCGCTTGGTATACTACAAAATGATTTTGATTGATATGTCTTTATCTTAACAGGCCAAAACTTTCGAGCAGTCACTTCCAATTGGCATTGAAGTGAAAAATATACAATATATTTTGACATCGTTAGCATATCCCACGTCGCGTCTAAAGCAGACGGAAGCAAAAATACCACGTGGCATGAATTTCGTACTGAAAATTTCGCTGCATGATAATTTAGGCAATGAGTTTTCACATAATATTGATGATGTAAATGGACTGAAGTACGATTTGTCGCGCAAGGATATTGTGGATGTGCAAATTGGGAATAACCTAACAATTGGGGTGCGTAATATTCTTGAAAAACGTATATTAAAACTGTTATTGTTTAATGGCGTTTTCGTTTCTAAAAAAATGTCACCTTATATGGCAACATTTTAGGGAAATAGCACGCAATATGCAATTTAAAATGCTGAGAAAAGAACACGAAAACTTGTCAGCCCTGGCGTTGGGCACACGCTATAAAGTTTTGCCTTTCAATTATGTACATATCGTCACCTCAAATGCAAAAAGTCGTGACCAATAAATTTTTTTTTTGCATAAAACTGCAAACGTGAGTTTTGAATTTTTTATTAGTAACGACTGCTTGCATATGTTAGTAACGGCCTTTTGCATTTTAGGTGACGATATATAAAAAATTGTGCATTTAAGCGACTTTTTTCACCCGCAATAATGAAAAATTTAATATTAATCTTACAAAGTTTGCCACTTCCTGTTTACAATACCGACCATACCGTACTCTGTTGCACATATTTTGCTTTCATGCTACACACATATTTTCGTCTATTTCTCGCTGCGTTAAGATTCAGAAAAAAAAGCTGCTCAAACATCACACTCCTTGGACTACTACGGGGGGCTATGGCAAGGCATATACACTTAAATTGAAAATTCTAAAAGTGAGCATGCCAAAATCCTTTTCTCTGGACTTTGTCTAGTTCCCTTTGGGCTGTTGTATGTTACAATATGTCCGTTCAATATCAAAAAATGTTATGAATTGTTACCAGTACTTGCTAGTTTTTACTGGAATTGAGTTCAATAACCCAAAATAATTGCAATAGGGAGCGAATTTGAGAGCGTAACAATCCGAGAGAGCTGCAAATTCTTGAAAGTAATCATCAGTCAAGAATGATAGAATACAAGATTGCGCCCATCAGAGGGGAATTGTGAGAATAATTTTTACGTGACGTCACACTGGTGCAGCTGCGAGGGAGGAATGCCAAAACGCGGACAAGAATGTTAGAAAAAGAAGAAATTTTGCAAGAGAAACGTTGCACAAAAGTGACGTCATACAAACACCGATTCTGTCAAATTCTCTGAGAGCAAAATAGCGGTACAGAGATGGGCGCCACCTTTCTTCTCTACTGATGATCACGATAGTCATGTCTTAAAGGGTTTAAAAGGCCCTACACACGCATTGATTTATGGGCCAACCAGTTGACCAACCTACTTAATGAAATTCCCTACAAACGCACCAACCAGTTGGCGGATTTCATTTGAGTGAGAGTTTTTGAACTGTGAACAACATAACAGCACCGGTGAACTTTTAAGCTATGCTACGAATTCTTCTCATTTTTATGTATTTGTTATTGCTACCGCCCCAGTTATCACAAACTAAACACATTTTCATTAGCGAAACGAACCGAAAAACACCTGTCATTGTTAATGCGCTTTTAAAAAAATAAAATCGCATTTTAGGTTGCCAACTTGTTTACACACAGAGTAACAAGTTGACCGATCTGCCTTGAAAATCAAAAAAAAATTTATTTTTCTCCAACCTGACAAACAACTTGACGAAAGTTTGCCAACTTGTCTACGCATGGCTTATTTACCACCGACTCCTAGCGGTTGGCCAACTGGTTGGCCGATAAATCGATCCGTGTGTAGGCCCTTTTAGAGGAAGATTTTATGAATACAGGCTGAAAACAGTATGAGTGATAACAATTTGGATGAGTAATTTAAATTTAATTGCTTCAATAACGATGGGAAATACTCCCAACGAAAAGGAAAATTGCGCGCGAAAACTTAACCACCAGACAGTGTCAAAATGGCGGAAGTTGCAAGTTTTTACTAGTTTGGCGTTCAATAATTTTTTTCTCTTAATTTTCTCTTTGTGTAAATTTTACTCTGCTTTTCTGATGAAGTTATTGAACGCTTTGTCTTCTAGCTCTTTTAGCAGTTTTCAGGTTGGTCATTTATGAAAATGGTTTCCTACTGGCATTAAATTCGTAGAAGGACGAATGGAGACTTTAATAACGCATGCATCTGATAGATCTACTCAATGCAAAAAAGATTCATATTCAAAAAAAGACTACTTATTTATTAGCTTAATAAATGCATCTATTGCGCTTCTAAAGCACAGACCAATCACGCCTTCTCCTTTCAACTTAAGCTAGTGGTACTAGGTTCTTCATAGGCGCACGTTTGGCTGTTTGCTCTCTTTACAGCATCAAGTTAAACTATAAAATAAAAAAAAAAAACACACTACGTTTTGTCCTGCTGCCGGAATATTTACAAAGTTTGAAGCCATATTAAGAGTGCAGTATGCATCGGTACTTTGTATGCATGCTACTCGGTGTCTGTGCGTGTGACCCTGCTCACTTTGCAACAGTGCCATAACACAGTCTGCATTTTCTATAGCTTCATAGTTGTTTATTTTTTTCCATTCCCTTTTTTAAGCTCTTCTCGGTCTTCCGTGCAGCCGCATGAGCTGCTTGAGCGTGTTACTGCATCGCACTCTAGAACTTTTTCTCATTTTTTAGTGCCGAGCATTTTTACCTAAACTTTTTCATGCATTTCCTTTGCTGTTTTATTCTAAAAAAGTTTAAAGTTTATGCATTTTCTCATAACTATAAGTTATATGGCATTTTTAGTAGTACTTTTTTTCTTTGTATTTCGTCTTTTATTTATGTTATTTGCTATACTTTCTCTCTTTACATAGATAAATCTGCCGCGTGAAGCAAACAACATGATTGCCATCAGCTTAAGAGATACGACTGGAGTTAAATACGCTGAGGATTACATCAAGCTGTCAGTGGCAGAATCGCCAAACACCTTCCCGACTAAGGTGAGTTGTGCTAATTTTAGGAGATTTTTTTTCTAAATTAAGGCGGATACTTGCTCAATTTAAGTGGCATATCCCATGCCAATAAAACTACTCAAACAAACGTAGAAAATCTTGACTAAGATGTAGGGAGGAAGCGAGGTTTGGGTGTCATACCTAATTTCCCCAACCGAACGGAATTCGCTGATTAGAAATAAAATTTGGCGTACTATTAATTGATTTTTATCGATATACATATCGAGCCTTAACCGCCAAAATAACGTAAGCGACATTTTTTTTCTAATTTTCTTTTTGATGCAGAAATATTCCTAGATCATCTCTGCACCAAAAAGAAAATATTGAAAAAAATCTCGCTTACGTTATTTTGGCGGTTAGGGTTCGATATGCTCATATGTTTATTGATAAACTTACATTTATGAGTAGTCCACTTGCAAACAGCGTTATGTGATTTTATAATAGTAAGCCATAAGTTAAAAAATTACTACGATAACAACCCTGCAAACCATTTTTTCAGAGTATTCTGAATCGTAAAGAAATTTTAAAGAATTCGGAAAGATCCCATCCGATTTTTTCCGAATTTTCTAAAATGAAATAAATTACGCACACTTCCATTCTTTTACGAAATTTCGGAATAAAATCGGTGAAGAAATGAAAATAATGCTGCTATGTGAAGAATTTCTTGCAGACTTTTTTCAGAATTTTCTTTATTTTTCGTACAGAAATTTCTTTACGAGTTCGTGTCAACCACTTCATATAATTTTCTCTGGAGATTCGGAAAAAAATCGTTACAGAAATCAGATACTCCTAAAGATTTCGTTAAGATTTCGGGAACTTTGGTTTGCAGGGAAGTAACATCTAAATTGAATATATTTTTTTATTACCTGAAAATTTGGATAAATAAGAGCCTAATAACCAGGGCTGCAAACCGGTTTTGAACTGAACCGGTGTTTGATTCGAACCGTCGCTTTTTTCGGGCTTCGAACCGAACCGTTTTTATTTGAAAATGCCAAAAGCGAACCGAAAACCACCCCAGAAAATGGTTCGGGTCAAAATGAAAAGCCACTTACAGCATTTTTCATGTTTTGTAATACACATCTTTGTCTAAAAATGAAATTCGTAAGGTAAAACTGCAAAATTTTTTTTCTTTGATGGCACCTACGTGAGTTGTAATTTCTCCCCTATAAAGAATGATTGAAATGTTTTAATATGGAACAAAAAACTTAACAACGCCAGCAAAAAAAAAATCTAAAAATTGATGTGAGTTTTAAAATAAATCAAACTTGCATTTAACACATTACACTAAAATTGAATGAGTCATATAAAACTGCATACTTCGATTTTTTTAGTTCTGATTAAACAATTTTATACTTTCAAGTAAAGTTTTAAATTTGGATTTATTTGGTTGCCATTATATAACGAGCTATACTTTTATAAAAAATTAATGAACATTAAACCAACAAAAGAAAATTAGTCAAATGTCTTGTTACGAGGCTCGTAAATTTACGAGCTTTACGAGGTTTATCAGGCTTTTGTGAATTTAATGGACCACAATAGCCCAACTTCGCTCTGGCTACTGCAGCAGGTTGAACTCATACCTGAGCAGATTAGATGCAGTTGTGCCAAATGAGTGTCTGGCATGCGGAGAGTCACTCCACGACTCGAAACATCTCTTTGTACGCCCGGAAAATTCCAGACAACTAACGCCTCTGTCCCTGTGGACATGTTGTAGCCGCTACAACAACAATAACATAACATTAACAGTATATACGACCTAAAGCAGTTTCTAAGTTCCTCTGAAGATGGAGCCTTTGCAAGAGTAGTTAACATTTGATGCTATTTTTTCGGAATATATAAAGATTTTGTACTGTGTTGTTAGTTGACATGAAACTACTTTAAATACTGGTACTTTAAATCCAGGTACATTACTACTCATAATATTATGCGAACACATTACGTGTATGTTGATAATATCGAAGAGCATATAGTGTGTAGTCGGCCATTGTGGTGTAGTGGTAAGCAGTGCGCGCTTCCACTCCGCAGCACCTGGTTTCAAGCCCTAGTCAAAGTAACATCGCAAAAAACTTTAGAAAAAACGTTTTTTCTTAACAGTGGTCGTCCCTCGGCATGCAATGGCAAACCTCCGAGTGTATTTCTGCCATGAAAAACAGCTTCTCATAAAAATACAATCGCCGTTCGGAGTCGGTGTAAAACTGTAGGTCCCTCCGCTTTGTGTGACAACATCAAGGCGCACGCCACAAGTCGGAGGAGAAGCTCGGCCAAGCTAAATACCAGTATATTCCATAAAGCCAATCTATTATTATTATATTTATAAAACCACGACGAACACGCCAAATTAATCGATTTGTAAAAATATGCATATCGATACATTTTTCGATTTACACTTCGAGTATAAAACTTTAAATCAATGGGTAAATATCAGTTTCTCTAATACGGGTCTTCCAACTTAAATTTTTTGTTGCGAATGCTCTCCTAGACCAATCATAACTTTTTCAGAAAACTAGTTGCTTATTTTTGGAAATGTATCATTTTTGAAGTCTATTAGTGGTCCTTTCTTGAGGTCGTCTGCAAGGTACGCTGTTATTGTTGTTATAGCAGCGGTGTTCAACTGTTCAACTCACCCGCGGTCTATTGAAGTGGGTTCCGGTTCATCCTCTAAATCAGCGAAGCGAATACCGAGAAGGCAGGCCACTCCGTTGGGCTCGTCCGGCTAGGCACTTATGAGCTGTGCCCTGGTTTTCCCCGGCAGTTCTGTTTCCTCAATAAGAATGGGCGGCTCCTAAGGTTCGTGCTGACTACATCGCTCTGAATGTTGTTGAGCGAAGTTTTGTATCGTGCAGGTGCCGTACCCGTGTCGGGGCCGGATTATTTTGAAGCAAAGCGTTGTTGTGGTGCTTCCCACGGTAACATCCCATGAGGAACTGCTTCGATAACAAGATGTTGTGTTCTATCATCTCCATCAGCAGAATTTTGTTGCGGAAGTGATTATGGGAATCGATTATGTGAGCTCCTTTTCGGGGAGAGTAGGGCGCATTAAGAAACCTTCAGTCTAATTCTAAGCTTCCTAGACTTGGTGTTACGGAGTTCAACTGACGAATGTCGTCCACACAGCGCTGTTTATCCGCCGGTCCGCCCGAACTGGAGGCGACTAGCTTTGGATGTTTGGCAAGGTTCGAATATCCTTCGATGTTCGTTTAAGCCCTTGCTTAATCGATGGTGTGGTGGTGCTGTAATTATATCCATATATCTATCTATATATATATCTATGGTTTTTGCCTCTGGGGAGATGGGTCTTCATGATTCTCCTACGTCCGATTTCTGCCCTGGATACGATTCTAACCATTTTTCTCATCTAGAGGGCGAGCTCAACTCTCTAAGTTCCCTCCTTGAGTTTGCGGATATTCTCGACAACGCAGTTCTGTTGTTTTCGCAGCAGGACAGGCAGAAGAAAAACGCGTTTCCGCGCTCTTTGTGGCTGCGGAGACGGTCCGAAGAACACAGAGGCAAAACCATGTGCCAAAAATCTAAAAACAAATTTCTTTGAAAAACTCGACGACTGCATCATGGATAATTTAAGCGACTTTTAGCAGCTTCCAGGCTAAGAGTTTTACTCGCGGAGGAATGTGGACGAAAAGTTTAAGTCAAAAAGGCAGTCAAAATTTTCTCGTAAATTCCTGGTTCGGAGACAATATGCAGCTGTGTCGAAAAAAGCAGGTCTTTTGTAACTACGTGACCAATAAACTCACAAATATATTTTGAAGAACGTTTGCAAAAAAAGATTAAAAGTTTTTCCTAAGACAGCATTGAGTTGCTACTTTCCTGACCTAGCCTCTTGCCATTAGCCTCTTGCCCTCAGCAAATTGGATCTCGAATGGTACCCAGAGAACGATGTGCTTCAACAAATAAAGTACCAAAGAATGCTAAAGATTTTTGAAAAAAGTTGTGTTCAGCTTTTCAGAATGTATCCTTAATGGATGGCGCATACAGTCGTTTCTAAAAAAAAAAAATGATGGAAAATAATTCGAAAACCAAACATTCATTCTTGTGGTTGCCTAGCATACTGCCGACACCGGTTTGTCTCCAAACCAAATTTTACGGAAACTCGTTCCAAAATACAAGGTACTGACTTTCTCACAAGATTTCTAGCGCGATTGATCCTGTATATCAGAAATTTGAAAAAAGCCGTTAAATTTGAGTGATTTCTAAAATCGGTCTATTAGTTTTCGAGATTTTTTGTATTTAGTGATGGACAATTATCCCAAACATAGTCCTTATGTAAACACACATGTATTTGTTTTTAATTTTTTGCGACTACATATTGATTTAAGTTTTTATAAAAATTTGTTTTAACTTTACTTTCATCTCTTTACGCTCAAAAATACTCCTTGCAACTGCCAACTTCAAATTTGCGTCGTTACTATAACCGCCAACTGAATCAACATAAATGTCAACAACATATCAACCCCGTCTGCTGCTTTTCATGCTCCCAATCGCGCTCAAATGCGCATTTTCATGCATCGGCCAACTGTGTTACTGATGCCTATGCTGATTTTGCTGCGGATGCTGCTACTGTTGTGGCTGTTGTTGATTGCTGTCGCCACTACAAAATCTGTTGTTGTTATGCTGCGCGCACGTACAATTCATCGACTATATAACGTTATTTGCTACTGTTGTTGGCACCTTTTTCTGCTTTTCATCACGCTCGTGAGTATAGACAATTTTCTCTGTGGGCGATATCATTTGCTTCGATTCACCGCTAACATTGTCGTCAGTTTGGAGCAGTTCGGACGAGCAAATTATTGCAATTGAAAAGTTTACAGGTGAGTGAAAGTTTTTGCATGACTTTAAGTGCTTATAAATTATTTTTGGTATGCACATTTATGTATATGTTTATAAAATTAAGTGAAAAAGTATATTTTGATTGGTTAAATGGGTTAAATAAAAAGTAAATTTTTCTTAAAATATAAAATTAGTCAGTGATTTCTGTAAAATCATTACCAATAAACCTTGAAATCTTCCGTGAGTCGCCTAACTTTCTGGTAAATTTTATGGGCGTTTTTCTTATCGCCCATTATTTCAAGCTATTCGCACTCTCCAAAGACTTCTCTGTTTTTGTTACGAAAAATATGTCTAGTTTTCCACTTCAGCTCCCTTCATGTGTCCCAAATAGATCACGTTGCAGCTGATTGCGCTGGAATCTCATCATGTACTTTCTTTCAGAATTTTTTCTCCACTAATATGAATCGCCCAAAGCTTTATGGCTGTTATTTTGGTATCTCTTCTTGTTTGATTTTGTCGTTTTTTCTAAAATAGAACACTGCAGCGTACACACGCTCTAGCTCTAGCGTACAGAGTAACTCTATTATTTTTCGCGCTGAAAACATTATCGGACTAGGTTGTGTTATTGAAAAAAAAGAAAAAAGAAGCAAAGGAGAAAAGAAAAGTCAGCAAAGCATGGATGACAAAAAAAAATTNCATAAAAAATCCAACTCACGGTTCTAAGAAGGTTAAGCGAGATTAACTTCTTGTAATTTTTTCCAAGGTATTATCTCTCTTAAATACTATTCATCATTAAACATATGGTTTCGCTATGTTATGTTGTTTTATTTATTTTCAGTTCCTAAATTATTAATTTTTATTGTTCGGAGTTTAGGATTCGCCGAGGATAATTAATTTATTTCTTAAAAAAAAAAATAAATGTGATCCAGTTCATACGGAATACCATAGCCAAAAGAACCGATACGGATAGGTGTCGATACTTTAGAACCGATATTTTTCGGGTATCGATGTTTTCTTACGAAACTTCTTTTAAATTAATGGTATCATTTCATCCTTAATATTTGGCAAAATAAAAATCTCCATACAAACAAATTTTGGTTTTAGCGCACTTTCGAACGTATTGCCGGCCTTAAAAATGCTTTTATTGTACAATTTTTTATACATCAAGTTAGTCGGGGATTGAAGTTTATGTAAAAAACTTGGTCCGGAAAACTTACTAAGAACATGTTTTGAACACCTAATAAAATGCGAATGCGCAGTAAAGCGCGAAAGCTACCATTTAAAGTGCATGAGAGGGTTACCCCCCTTCTTCATGTTCTGCAGCTTAATAAAAAAAATTTTGAATACTCATTTGCAATAACTTCAAAATAAAACTTTTTTCTCCGAACAAGAAAGTTATGGAACAAACGTTGTTAAGAAATAAATATTCTGCCGAAATTCACAATAAAATATAACTTTTCTAACTCTGGTCCTAACATTCGATTAAAAAAAGTTGCCGAACAAATGTTGTTAACAAGAGAATAATCCGTCGAAGCCGACAATATAAATTCTTAATTTTGTTAACTTTCTATGGTCTTATCGCCTTAAGCAAACATTTTCTCAAACAATGGATGGGTATTCTACCGGAATTTGCAATAAAATTTGCATTTTTGCAAACACACAGACAAAAAGTAGTATCAGAAAAATTGTATTTTCGGAAACTAAAACTGCTTTAGAAAGCCACTTTACATGCGAGTTGTAAAACTGCTCCTACACCCACCTTTGGAAATGCTTGAGTTTGAGAGACTATTCAGTACTTAAGTTGTCTTAAGTGGTCTCGGTGTAAACACCCAAAAGCTTATGGGGAGGGGAGCTTTCTCGAAGTTGACTTGAGTATTAGAAATTTACTATCTTGCACATACTCGTACATATTTTAGAATACTAGGTTATTCTTGTCAAGAGAATAAGAGCTCTACATAGTTGCATTATGGCTGAAGGAAATCTTGATTTTTATTAGTTAGAATACTCGTATGTCAAAGCCTGTTATGAAAAACAACAGAAATACATCGTACGAGTGACCCGAAAGACATAAGTAAGTCTCTGGCTGGGGTGCGTTTGGCACCAAACATACAATTAAATCGTCGGAGAATGAAAAAATCATTCAGTAGTCACCCACATTTTTAGAAATCCATCGGACTCCACTGCACCTGCATGGCAGTCAACGACCACAAGCGCATCTTGTTCAAGAGTTGTATGGTTTAAGCAATCCATTAGTATTGGAGGTATGTAGCGGACCAATTGCTTGCAAAGAATGTCCGAAGCGAGGGTCCGAACTCATTGGCTTAGAATAAGAGGAAAATTAGATGGAGGATAACGGCAAAAGCAGAGGCAAGTTGTATCTCCTCTACGGTCATTGGCACTTCTCCTGGCGCTGCAGCCAGTAAGAGGCATAGGTTTACGTCAGCTAAAGAGCGGTTTCAGATAATGAAAACTGGTCTTGGGTGCTACGACACTCAAGGATGCAAGTAGTGCATGGGTTGGCCGTAAGGCCGCCACACGTTCGAAATGAGAAGTCTCAATTAGGATATCCAGAACCCGCAGCGCCACATATATTCAATGCTGCGCTACATACATTCCAATATTTGTTGGTACACTGAATAAAGTCGCTAAAAAATATAATGGAAT
>NW_016159178.1:25240-29226 GCF_001687245.7 Rhagoletis zephyria
AGTCGAAAAATGAGAGTTTCTGCTGAAAAATCACCCAAAACATACTGAAACTGTTCGCAAAGACTGGATGCAAAAGCAAAAAATTTTNAAATGAGAGTTTCTGCTGAAAAATCACCCAAAACATACTGAAACTGTTCGCAAAGACTGGATGCAAAAGCAAAAAATTTTCTATTTTGAAATGACCTCCACAATCCGCGGACATGAATCTCATCGAGAATTTGCGAAATCAACTAAAAGCACAGCTTAATAAGTATCAAAGTCCGTAAAATCGAGTACATGAGCTGCGAAAGTAAACTAAGGATATACCTCCAGAATTTTTACAAAGATACAAATAAGGTATGCCAAATCGCATCCAGGAAATGAAACAAGCAAAAGAGTACTGAACATTGTGTTATTAGTTCTTTTTATTCGTGAAAATTGTTAAAAAGTTCTTAAAAATATATGAGTGCAAAACTGTAACATCTGCCTTAATTTACATTTTTGTTTGCTGGTATTTTTATTGTTGTTGTATTGACTTCAAATCATTATGAGAGAGGGAGTAGGGATGTACCAACAAGAATATACTACAAAAGTATGAAAGTCGTTAGAACTTGGAAAGATAGCGATGGCTGAAGTAGAAAGTGTTACACCATGCTACAGTTTTGCCCGTCACTGTACATACATACAATAGTATAGTTTGTAACTATAACTGAAAGTGTATAACTACAAAGCCCCATTTTGTGCAAAAGTAACAACAGCTAAATAAGTAATTCTGGCAGAAATTTACTCAATTAGGTTTTCACACGCACACATAAGAATTGTAATATGTGGATTAGGTGAACATTCACATTTAGTGCACATACATATGCAATCATTAATTACCTGCCAACTGTTGTTCATTGAACAGATTGGGATTCACTAAATAATAAATAATTACGAAGAGCTGCGAGCGATATTTATACGCATTAAACTTGAGCAAACGGAAATCTCTAGGCGATATACACATGTACATACATATTTATTTACATATGAATGCAGGTTAATAGATTGTGTTCTTGTTTTTGAAAAGGGATGTATGTATGAGAAAGACTTAACACCGAATGGAAATCTCCCTTGTAGGCCAGATCCTTATGTTCGATTAGAGAAAGCATCAGTTGTTCTGCTAAAGCAACTGCTCTTACTGCAACCATTGAGCCAACTCGCGGTTGCTCGTCACCTCGCGACCAAATTGTCGCTGGCAAGGCGGTTTCATCCAACAGAGCTTGCGAGTAGGTCTTGGAAAATCCTTGGTAGCCTCGACTTCGTACTTAAATGAATGGAAGGTTTTGTCCCAATGAATAATTCGAATCTTTCTCCACCCACTTCGCCCTACAAGAGATAAGTGGAAAAAGAGTAGCTCCTGGCGCAGAGGCAATATTAATATTTTCTCGAATGGATCGAAGTGGGATGATATGAATTATCTCGCTCGCGTCTGAATATATATAAAAAAAAGGTTCTGTGACTCAGAAGGGTTAAAGGAAGTAGTTTCTTTGAGAACGTGTGTACTTATATCTGAGAAATACGATCCAAGTATAAGGTGGAATCATGTCATCAATTTCTTTCTTAGCTGCCTTCCCTTACCGATGCAAAGGTTAAACAGTAGTAGTAGCCTTCACCATCTCGCCCATAATAGTCCAATTTGCTTTGAAAACAGCCTTTCAACTAGCATCTTCGAGAGGATCGAGATTAAAAGCCAGTTACGGTTGCAACCTTTGAGAATTCTTCGATCAATCAAAGACTTTGTAATAGTTATCGACTTTGTAATAGCTATCGACTTGGTAATAGTTATCGACTTGGTAATAGTAATCGACTTCGTAATAGATATCGACTTTGTAATAGTTATCGAATTTGTAATAGTTATTGTCTTTATGTGATTTATCGACTTTGTAATAGCTATTGACTTGGTAATAGTTATCGACTTTGTGATAGTTATCGACTTTGTAATAATTATTGACTTTGTAATAGTTATTGCATTGTAATATCCATCGAATATGTAATAGTTATCGATTCTGTATCGACTTGGTAATAGTTATCGACTATTAATATATTAATTATATTAATATTTTGAGCCTAATCGGTATCGCACGGACCGTCGACATTCTACTCTAAAGATAGTAAATGTACAATTTTAAATACCCATGACATCAGACGTTAATAAGGATATTTCGAAAAATTTTAAGTCTTTAAATTTAAAAAGCATAAAATCTTAAATTTCAATCGAGTTAAGCTTGAAAAAATAATTTCTGTGCATTACATAGTCACTGTACAATCTTTGTTTTGAGGCCAACTAAGAACAACTAACTAATGGCAAACAAATAACTATAATAAGCAATCAAACTTTAATTCTCAACAATATTCAAAGTTCTTATTTTTTCACACAAACATGCATACTTACATACTTATGCATATGTATATATGTACATGCGCTCAATCTTACTCATTCTCCTATAATTTTTATTCCAGGAGTAGCGCAAGTGCTGGGCAATCGCTTGAAATTGGGCGAAAAAATTGTAGTTACCAACGGCGATAAAGCAAGTGGCAGTACCATAAAATACGATGTCGAAGTTCGTGATGCGGATGTGGTAAGTAGCACTCGCAAAAGTTGAAAGAAATTCAGTAGTCTGGAAAAATGAGAAAATGGGGAAAAATCTGAAAAAATATGCACTTTGCAAATGTCTATTTGAGTTGTGCGGATTTGCGGCATACTTTAGCGATCAATCGACCGACCGTCCTTCGTCCCTTCGTCCCTTCGTCCGTCAGTCAGCCCGTTTGCTCCGCCAATGCAATGTTTAGTTAAAATATTTCGTTCATTGGAAATTTTTCATTTATGTATGTATGTCCTTTTACCAGCATACATACACTTACATACCTACATACATACAGATGTATGTACGTGTGATATAGTGCGGCACTTGTTGTAAACTTTTACGTTAACTTTTTCGTTTGTTTGTATACTTTGCAGATTCAATTATTGAAATCTTTCGATATATTTAGCGGTTCAACGTATCGAGGACATTTGGTTGTGCGCAATCATTTGCAAGTGGATAAGTTTACCAACTTGGTAAGTGAACCCCAATAATAGTTTATACATATGCATACATACATACATATGTACATATGTAGTAAATAAGCATCAATGCAAGTTTAGTTGTGCCCGCCAGTACAGCCACTCAGCGCATTGATTCGCAATGAGCGCATTTACATACTTTTGTAAAGTAACTTTTGCTGTAACATTTTTGTGCAATTTAAATTCGCTTGTGCTTGTAAAAAAATATTAAGGAAGTAACTTTTTCATCTTTTTTGCTTGCTTATATCTCCACATTTATTTAGTTATTTATGTTTTTTTTTGCATTTTATTTTTATTTTCTTTTTCTTCCTATTCTTCCGGTGTCGTTTTGCCACCTCGTTAGCTCGCCAGAAATATTTCGAAATGTTCAAGTGCCCTTGAACGCATACCCGCGGTGAAGCTATTCAAGTGTCGCCTAACATCGAAGAAGTCCTTGGGCCAACAGCTACTCGAACATTATGTGGTAACGCCCATTTTTGAGGCCGACACCGGACGCTATGCGTGTCAGATTGAACTGTCGTCGGATTTCAATGAAGTGCTTAGCCTTGTGAAGACTAATGATGTCCACTTCGATTTGGAGGTGCGGTTTTTCACACTTTTATTGTTGTTGTTGTTGTTGTTGTTGTTGTTGTTGCTCTTGTTACTTTGTGACAATCATGTAGTGCCCATAGTATTTATGAGTTCTTCCCTTAAATTTTTGTTGTTGTTGTTGCTGTTCGGTTTGCAGGCTCAGCTGCCAAATGGTTTATCGGATGTTATGTCATTGAAATTTGTGCCGGGCGTGCGTGTTACACCGGAAACGCTGGAGGCGACTGAATTGAAAGAACAAGATTTAACAATCACCGGACTGGACAAAGTGCTGCAGAAGGTGGAGGTAAGTACAAATAGACACACACGCATT
>NW_016159178.1:29326-51818 GCF_001687245.7 Rhagoletis zephyria
ATAAGTAAATATGTATAGTCAGTGTCAAATGTAAGTGTACACCTTGTTCTAATGTAATATCAACAATTATTTTCACGAACAATTTTTTCAATTAATTATTTATGAAAATATAGTACATTAACCACATAAATCAAAGTTTCACACTTTACATAAAGTTCAAAAAATTTAAACATTTTTATTCAGTATTACTGGAAAATTTTAGAGTATGCAGTATTGTAGCTGATTCAATTTTAGTAAAATTAAGTGCAGGGGTCAAGTCGCTAGAAATTATTTTTTTTTTTAAGTCAAATTTGCCAAACATTTTTGTAAACTTGAAATAAATGTCATTTCCTGTTAATAAACAAACCGCTTATCCAAATAAAACAAGTTTGGTGTCAAATGAAAGCGGACAATTTTTGCTCAAGTTCAGTTAAAAAAAAAAAACTAACTGTTATTTTCGGTCCCTGTACAAAACCGCATACTCGAAATATTTCTAGAAATTCTGAACAAAAATTTTGAAATTTTGATGTACTTTGATTGAATTTTTTTGAACTTTATATAAAGTGTGAAACTTTGATTTATATGGTTACTGTTATAGAATGAACCATGATAAAAACATTACAAGGTAAAATCATTGAGAGGCAGTCTGACGTTTGCCAGCAATATAATTTTAAAATTCGAGCTCAAGCTCACACACACATTCCTTCCTATTTTTAATGTCAAACAGCAACAATTGTGAACAATTTCTTTTTTTTATTTGCAGTTTTATATGATTTTAAAATGCTTGCAAACGTCCGAAAAAAATCATGGCCGACGAATTGAGAGAATGATTTTACCTTCTAATGTTTTTATCATGGAATGAACTATATTTTCATAAATAATTAATACAACATTTTTTCTTAAATATGATTGTGAATATTGCATTCGAACAAGGTGTACACTTACATACATATCACACTGACTGTACGTATAAAAAAAAAAATGTGTGGTTTTGAATATGTCATGTCATGAACCGATATCTTTGCTTAAGTTTACGGCCTTTTGTGAATGTTTAATAGATATTAAAAATCTTAGAACTCACGTTGGCTCTAATATAAATGTGAACGTAATCGCTTCTAATGCTTATAATATTTGACTTGGCGCTCTCTTTATTTAACCAAAACAAAAATTTATAATGCATTGTATTAGTGATTTATTTCTTCTTTAGTGGCATTTTAACCGCTTAAGCGATTTTGGCCGATCTCAGCATAGGGCGCTTGCAGTTTCTGTTTCTTAATAACTGAGTACGAATACCAGATAGATACACTAAGTGAAGTAAGGGAGTCTCCATAATCAGCTCATACGCTGACGATTGCTTGATAATGGCGTCCGGCAATAGAATTGACGAACTATGGTCAAAGGTAAACGGTTACCTCTCCAAACTTTCTCGCTTCTCCACTGCTAGCAGTCTAACTCCCTCCCTTACGAAATCCTCACCTTACCTCTCCAAACTTTCTCGCTTCTCCACTGCTAGCAGTCTAACTCCCTCCCTTACGAAATCCTCAGCAATTCTTCTCACCACCTGGACGAAAGAGCTCATTGTGTTCGCCATCGACGTGAATACCCAGTGTAGTTCACATCGATGGCGAACACTGTAACAACCCAAAAATAATGCGTAAATAACAGCATTTGTCAATAAATTACAGAGCCGCAACAAAGTCTTCAAATCGCCAGCCGGTAGCACCTTGGACAAACATCAAGAAACGATGTTGGCTTCAACTGCCTCAGTATACCCGCACCATACTCTGGCTACTGCAGCAGACCAGTCCCGTACCTGAGCAGTGCAAATTCTGACGCAATTAATGTACATATGCTCGGCATCTGAAGGGTCACCGAGCAACTCAAAACATGTCTTAACATGCCTAAAAAGCCAACTCATCTAACGCCCCACTCCTTTTGATGCAACCCAGTCGGAGTGACACGTGACAGCGATTGGGGGATAAACCGATCTAGGAAGGGCTAAGTTAGCCCCAACTACAGCAACAACAATTGAGTGAAGCCAAATCTCTTTTCAATACAGTTTTATAACCAAACAAACATCAGCGTGGTTGATATTAGAAAATCATTGCTGAAAATAATGTTTACATCACTTGTTTATATCACTTTGATTCTTTTGGCAGGACGTCATGATAAGGCACATAAAAAGTGCGATGGTCATGTTGGCTATGAAAGAAACAAAATCGTCTTCTACTCATTATCAACGGTCACCTTCGCCCAGTAGTGCAGACACTTGAAACCTAGCTACTAACGACTTACACGTGCAACCTAACTCCCGCCATCTACCAACTTCCCTGCCATAAACACTCAGGAGAATCGCGGCTTTAGCAGTCGTATCAAAGGCTTTGGGACCCGTTTGCCATTCCACGTTGCTGAAGCACATTGAGGCATCCTCGCTAACACAGGGACTAAAACGGTAAAAGGCGAATTACCTGAGTTGTCGACAGTAGAGCTCGAGTCGGCTCATCCGTCGACGTTGTCGTCTGGTTCAGCTGAGGGGAGGCCCAGCAAGTGCGCAACTTCCACAGAATCTGTCCATAGGGACAGGGACGTTACCTGGGTGCGGCTTTGGGGGCATGCGAAGAAGCGCCGTGAGTCATGTGGCGACTCTCCGCATGCTGGGCACTGGTGTGGTACATCTTCGTTCACTCTGTTCTGATACGAGTTCAGCCTGATGCAGTAGGAGAGCGAAGTTAGGCTATGGTGGTACGGGTCTCCCGAGGCAGACAAAATTCTGTCCCGTCCACATCACGTGGTTGTGTGTACACAACGGAATTCACAAGTCGAGAGTCTATATAAGTCGATTCCGACTCCCTGTGAATGCCGTTCAAGGCCTGTCGGTATGCAGTTGGATCCAGAGGTTGTTTTATGAACCTCTGTACTTCGTCTGTCAGTTCGTAGAGATGCCTCCTGACGTGCCTTGGCGAGGGCTCTTCTGCTAGCAGTTGTCTGTTCGGGTGCCCGCGTCTGCATTGTGTTATGCTTCTTAATGGGCAGCATGTGGGCTTCGTCGGGCAGGTGTTGTTGCGGCGACATCAGAAGGCACCCAATCGCGGTCCGAAGTGCCGTGTTCTGGCAAGTCTGTAGCTTCGTCCACTTCGTCCTGCGACCAAACGGGCCCTGCATAATTTAGAACCGGCAGGCCAATTGCCTTATATGTTGCCAAAAACGTTTCGGGTCGCACTGGGTGGTGTCGTTTTCCAGCTGGGGACCGCTCACTCTGCCACCGGAAGGAGTTTCTCGCATCTAATACACTGATGTTGGCGTTCGGCGAATGGCATTCATAACCTGTGTTTGGAAGTACTGCACTGCTTGGAACCTGACCCTCTCCACTGCAAAATCAATGGCCACAATTTTTACCACCTGACGAATGAATATTTTATGGGTTATCTTTGACAGCTTTCTCTCCTTCTTATCACACACAATTGCAATTGCGCCCATATGGCCCGGACAGCTTAAACAACACATTCACGGCGAGGCCTTAATGCTCAGGCCAAATGTATCTTGTAACCTAATATGTGGTTTCCATTGCCTATCGACCGTGAAATGGCTCGACTAATGTTTTGGACCTGACTGCAATTTTGTTCCCAACCCATAGCACATACCAACCTGGTGAGAGCCTTTGCGGCCCTCCTAAATTCGAAAGCTGCTTTGGCAAAGTTTTTGTTACACTGTAAACTGTGACTGTTTAATATTGGGAAATTTTTGAGCATTCCATAATCGGTATTAATTAATGGTGTTTTCGTTTCTACTAAAAAATGTCCCCGAAATCACTACAAGTCTTTAAAGAATAAAAATCCTTCTGATCGGAGTAATTATTTTCACTCAAGGGTACTCTGAAAGGCCTATTTCTGAACCTGTATCCGGCTGTTGCGGCCAATTACACCCGAGGCTTCTAATGAAACCTCAAGTTGGGAAGTGTAGAGCGGTATACCGGCAAAAGCTTTCACACAAGCTGAGTTTTTGGTTGCCGGACATCTGCAGCTTTTCTCAAGCTGAATTAAACACAACCAACGAAGATGCTAGGTGGCTGATTGATTTTTCCCTTAACGACACAATAGCTATCTTCTCTGATAGTCACGACAGCTATTAAAGCACTTGAGTGTGACAAATCCATAACGAGAATGCTCATGGAGTTTTGTTCTCGTTAAAATTCAACACCTCTACATACATCATTCTGATTATAGTAGCAACGATATCTCTGGTTTCATCCTACACATTAGTCCTTTCAGCATCATAAGTCTTACGTTTCTAAAAAATCCCTGAACATTTTACGAACTGAAGTCCTTTACGGGTCCTAGTACGTGGTCGCATTGTGAATACAGGTACATTGGCTACTTTTCAGTCGTGAAATAGACATTTTGCCAAATATGTATGTATCTGAAATTGCTCTTATGTCTCGGATGGATACTTATGCATCTAGAAATGCGTAAAACTGCAACAAACGTTTTTGTGAAGTTTCAACATAATCAATTACAATGGATCTAGGATTAATATGTGTATGTAAAAATATTTTATTAAANTCCAATAACTATGTACATATGTGAAATTTAAAACTTCAACCAAGGCCGAATTTTCATGGAATATTTTTGCATACTCACTTTACATGTTTTGTATGTACTTACTGTAGCGGTCATATTACTAACACCCCAATTTCAAAGTGCTATTGCTTGCCGTTTATGTTTATTTATTTATTCTTAAGAATTTTAAATTAAATACAGCTCATTCTCTAACAAAACCCATATGAGCCAAAGTTTAAAACTTTATAGGAAATTAAAAGAAAATATATATATATAGCCCATTCCATTTTAGTGTATTGATATGCAAGTTGCACGTGACTAGAAATTACCGTTTATTTTTTGAAATTTTGTTTTGCCGAAAATGTTGCGGTCTTCTTCGATTAAAAAATAAATTGTCTTTATTCGTTATACGGAAGCAAATGCGACAAAAAATCGAAAAAAGCGACCGTAATTTTTAGCCGCTTGAAACGTGTACATTATTACACTAAAGTTGAATGGCCTATAAAACTATACTAAAAAAAAAAATTAAAAATTAAAAATGTAACACTTCTCAAAAAAAAAAATAAATTTTGATGAAAATTTGTTGATTTTTTTTTTAGTTTTCTACAAAGTTTTAAACTGCATTTGTATGGGTTTTGTGAGAGAATGAACTGTATATTAATTGAAAATTCTTAAAAATAAATAAATTAACCTCAATATCACTTTGTAATTGGCGTGCCATGGATATGACCGATACTGTATATGATAACATTAATTAATGTACGTTTCATTACTACATTTGCAAATGAGATTTCGACTTCAATAAAAGTAAACGCTAGCGAAATTGTGGTTAATTAAATATCATCAACCGCAAATGCGAATATATGTGTGTATATGTGCAGGTTTTTTTACATACATATGTTATGTCAGTCTATGAATACATGTACATACATACATAGCACGAGAACCAAACGATTAAAAGTGTTTTTAGTTAGTGTATACTACAACTTCTAAAAGTTTTAAAGGTTTGGGTATGAAACAATAGTCATTTATATAGCTTTAATTTATAATTATTTACTTTACGAACATTGTTAATGAAATTTATTATTTAACATTACGAATGTATGTATGTATAGTGGGCCCACAAAATAATAGGAGTGCGATATTTTGATCAGTCTTTTGTTTATTTGATGTTTTTTTTTTTATGAAATTGTAGCTGGTTGTACAACAAACACTATATAAATATACATTTCAAACTTTGTACAAGAATTATAAAAATTCTGCAAATTTTCACCAAAATTTAAAACTTTTTATCAGAATCTTTAGAAAAAAGTTTGTTATGCAGTTTTGTAGCCCATTTAGTTCTAGTATTTATAACGAAGTGCAAGTTTCAAGTTGATAAAAAAGCCCGTTGATTTTTGTAGCTTTTTTCCATACAAACTATAGTCGAAAATTTTCTTTTATATAGAGGACACTGCCAGCAAAAAAATTCCAAAAATCAACGGGATATTTTAGCAGCTTGAAACCTGCACTTCATTAGACTAGAATTGAATGGGCTACAAAACTGCATACCAAATTTTTTTCTAAAGAGTTTAACATTTTTTACAAAGATTGAAATTTGAATGTGTTGGGTCTTTATAGTATAACCAGCTAGACTTTAATAAAAAAAAAAAAATAAACATTACATAAAAAATAAGCAAATAGCCAAAACTGATTAAACTTTTTTACGCTTCGGCTGCCAGCATATGTAAGTGGCAATTTTTTAAGTATCTCATCGCATAACAAAGCAACCAGTCCAAGTCTTGTTCTGTTATGCATGCATCGCTAAAATCCTTTGTAAGGCAAGGTAAAATTTCGAACCATCATGCTTGACCTTTACATCTTTATTTATTAATGTTCGAAACACTACTGAACTATCAGTATCGATTGCGTAGACCTTTAGCAATTGGAGTGAAAATTTCATTCAATTCTGTTTGTTAGATAATTTAATAATGTAACGGTGACGGTTTCGTAACCATTGATCCGCCTGCCTACCAACGCGGTTATCTACTGGGACAAATTAAAATTTTATCAATCACCATAAAATGTGTTATGATTTATGATGTCAATTCGGTGATCTGGCATGTTTATTTGCCACGAAAGCATATAATTAAATTTTTATTTAACAAATTATAATTCAATTACCTACACATGTACATCCGTATGTGAATGTGTTCAAAAATATTCTATATTTACACAAGTAATAGCGACCGGAAATTTTGTTACTTTAAATATTTGTAATACAATAAATTAATTTTAAATCTAATTTTGAATCGCGAATCGAAATTTCTATCTACACACATACATACATAGCTGTGTATTTGAGCGTTATTGGGCGTTTGCGTTTTTATCGCTGTCGTCACGTGCGCATAATTGCTATTTCACTAAAAAACACTTAATTTATTGCATAAAATGTTGTTATTAAGTATGTTTGCACGCGCGCACTTTGTGCGACACGAATTAATAACATTTTATGCCAGCCTACTTTGCATGTGTACATTGCATTGTATAGCAGATATAATATGTACATATAAATAACACAGCAAATAAATATTACAAAAACTAAGAATTAAAAAAAAAAAATAATACAAACTTATAAACACGTACATAGGTTTGTGTAAAATAATAAACACTTTTTATTTGTAATTCTCTGGTGTTTGACTCGTGCTAAGCTAATTGAATGAATCCACATGAATAAACGCTTTTAACCGCTTCCCTAAATCATTTTTAAAACCTTTTCTTGCTCATTATTCTGTTTCTTCATTTCCCAGAATAGCACTTTTTTGTTTTGCTTTTTATTATTTTTTTCTGTTATTTGTGTTTTCCGTTGATTTTTGTTTTGCTTTCTGTTTATTTCCGGTTTTGTATATTTTTAAATTTTTTGTGTTATTTTTTTATTGTCCTTTTTGAATTGTTTTTTTTTTAATATTTTAATGTTTTTTGTAATATTTTATTATTTCCTTTTTAATTTTTTATTGTTTTCTTTTTTATTTATTTTTTATTTGTGTATTTTTTTGTATGTATTTTTTTTTATTCATTTATTTTTTTATTTTTGTTAACTATATTTATCTATTTTGTAAAGATTTTTATTATTTTTTTCGTAATATGTTCCTTTCTTGTAGTTGCTTTTTTCGAATAGCTTATTTGTGATGGCTTATTTTTTTTTATTTATTTTTTTAAGTTGTTCGTATTTAGTTTTTTTTATTTATTTTTTGTTGTTTTTTTGTAGTTGGTTTATTTTTTTTAAATTTGTTTTGTTCTTGTATTGGTTTTGTAATATTTATCTATTTTTACTATAGCTTACAAATTAATTTATAAACTTATAAAAAAGTGTACCTGGTTACTGATAGCGTTTTCTTTTCTCGAAAAAATTTTGCATTTATTCTGCCCTGTGCTCTTTCTTTAAAATCTTGCACTCTGATAATGTTGCCATATAAGAAGGTGACATTTTTTTCGAGAAAAGAAAACGCCATAAGACCATTAAACTATTTTGGTGTTGCAACTCAATTTGATGTCGTCCTTATTCTTTCTTGTGTTAGACTTCGTGCAGAACGTTGTGGATTTTTAAGGCATCATTGAAAATCTTCATGCTATTTTTGAGAGCGGTGTCTATATGTGTGGCGATCTTAGATAGTGGACATTTTTGCGACATGTGTTGCGTTGATAACGTTGTCCGGCATATCGAACATTCGCTCGGGTTGTTTCCACTATAATAGTATGAAGTGCTGAATAGCGTAGCGTTTACCCGCATTCGTGCAATTTTGATGCGGGTTGTGCATTACCATCTTTCCTCTTCTTCTTCTTCTTCTTCTTCTAACATTTTGTAACAGTAATTGGTTATTACTGTACTTATACACGGTAATTCTGTGATTAATGGGAGCAGAAGTGCCCCCCATAAAATTTGTATTATTTAGTCTTGCTCGCTTTCTCCATAACTTTGAAATATCGGTTTAATATAACTTTTCGAACCAATATATTTTACAACGCCCAGACTATCAAAACAAATTAATGTTTTAGATTTTAGATCTACTGGATTGCTTGTTCTACAGTAGTTAACTGGGCATTGAAGATTCCTGGGTGCGGAGGTGGTAGTATTATTTCCTTTCGTAATTTGTTTCTTTATGTAAATGTAAATAGTTTCCTTTTGTAATTTGTTTCTGTTTGTAATTTGTTTCTTTGTACTTACATAGTTTGTTTTTGTATTTGTTTTTTTTTTGTAATTTGTTTTGTTTTTTTATTATTTTTTAGTATTTAATTTAGAATATGTTATTGTAATTTGTGTGGTTGGTTGGTTTTTGTATTTCTTTTTGTAAAGTTTTTATTAAAATTTGTTTTTTTTTGTAGTTGTATATTTTTGTGCTCTGTTGTTGATTTGGTTTGAAATTTGTCTTTTTATTGTAATTGGATTCTTTGTTTTGTCTTTTTTGAAATGGTTTTTTAATTTGTGTGGTTTGGTTATTTTGTAATTTGTTTTTCTTTGGAATTTGGAATTTGGTTTTGTATTTATTTTTGTAATTTTTTATTTAATTATTTTTTTTCGTAATTGTATATTTTTGTAATCTGAATTTGCTTGCACTTTGTCTTTATTTCATCTTACTTTTTTGTTAGTTTTGGTTTAGTTTTAATTTTATGAATTCTCTTGTTTTATATTGCTTTATATTTTGTTTTCAGTTTTTAGTTTTTTATTTATTTTTCTTTTTTTTTGTTAATTTTGTTTTGTTTTTTCTTGTTTTTTGGTGTGTGTTTTGTTTTTATATTTTTATTTTATTTATTTTTTTTTTATATACTTTTGTTCTTATTTTTTACATTTTTTTGTGTGTTTGAAATGCTCAAAAAATGTAATCGCATCAACTACAAAATGAGAGAAAATCGTTATTTTTTTTTGAATTTCAATAATTTTCAATTGTGTGCCTTTCATTATTCCCTTTCGCACGCTTGACGCATTTCGGCTGCGGTTGCTATCAATTGCCGCCTCAATGCCCTGCCGGCGACCAACGAACGTACGTACATATGTACATACATTCATATATTTACTGCACGAAATTATTATATTAATTAACATAAAAAGCTAAAGAGTAAAAAAAAAAACAAAAACAATTCAATGTATGTGAGAATGGGCGTGTGCATATTAAAAGCACTTAACGCGCATATTTTAATTAACGATAAAATTAATGTAATGCAACCTTAATAATGCAATTTGCTTCGCTATATTTATTATACATACATTAAATTTACATACCAGCCTGTATTTAATTTTTTATTTTGTGGTGAAATGATACTGATAGATTTTTTGTTGCATGTCGAGAATGGAGAAGTTTCTGCATACATTATGTACAGTACTTATGCACATATGTATGTACATACATACATTTGCAAATGCGGCTCTGAAACATTAATTTAACCCTCCTTATACCCTTCTTAAGATTATTATGTCATTAAGCTTCATGAAAGATCTAAAAAATGTGTATATGTATTACTCGTATTATTATTAAAGAAGCATACATATGTACACCGAAAAAGATAAATATATTTGCATATTTTATATGACATCCCTTCCTTTTCATTTCGTGAAATTATTTTGACCCCGCATCGTATGTGCCGAATTCGCTGTAAATATTTAACAAGCAAACTAATTTTATATAAAAGCGATTGTTTTAAGCTTCTAGGATTAGATTCGCATTGTACCCTGTCCCGCCTTCGTTACGCAATAAATTATAATAATTTTGTATAATAAAAAGGACAAATTTTAATTATGACTACAGAACTTTTCAAATTTCTCACCAAAAAAAAAAAATAAATAAATGTATGCTGCTACTACTTTCAGCTACTTTATCCCTAATCCCACCGCATATCCAACACATAGCATTCGTTTTATTTGTTTATTTTTCCATGGAGATTTCCCTAAATTAGCATCAATCATTACTGGCGCTTTGGTGCTGGCAGTTAGCTATCTCCGTGTCTTCATCCCCTCACTGCTGCGCTACATTACTCGAAAATAGTTTTCTAACTCAAATTACAAAGTTTAATAGAAATTTCATTTCGCGCAGCAGTCGCTATGCTAATTTACATACATAAATAGCATATACACACATAAATGTATGAACTATTTTCATTTAAGTAATTAAATTATACGGTAGAGATTTTGTGAAATTTTCCCTATTATACATATGGGCAAATCTCCGGAACCGTGCGATTCAACGTTCAAGAAACGTAAACGTAAAGTTTGAAATCCATTGAGGACAAAATAAAATCTTGTGGAATTCATTTTCCTCAATTGTTTAAGTAATTAACGATAATTTTTCGAAAATTACCAGGAAATTTAAATAAAAAAGACTTCTCCCCAGAGTGTCCAGATTCGACAAAAAACGCCAATTTTTTTCTATAAAATTCATATATTAAGGCGAGATTCAGCTATTTCCGCAAATGAAATTACAAATTTCACATTCAGCGGGAGTTGTCACAAATGGTGGTTTAGTATTGGCAAATGTTCGATATGCTACAACAAAATCGATAACAATAAAAAATGTTGCCACATCAAATTAAAGCTCTAACTCCATAACCTACTTATCACGTGTTTCGACGCACTTACATGGTAGCGCACAAAAAAATCGCCACAGACGATTTCCTAAATTTTTACCCGCAAATATAAAAACAAAATCGCCAAATTGGCGCTAAAACGCCAAATTTGGACACTGATTCTCCCGTACAATACCGGTCGGAAGGTCATCGTAACTATAAGCACTCATATTTATACATATCAAAACTAGTGTACGACTGCCTCAATACCCTAAACGCTCTTGGCAGCAAGAACACAGAATTACTGGGCTGGGTGTCGGGGCATGAGGCCCACGACAGCAATGAACAGGCGGACCATCTAGCAAAACATGGAGCTACCACAATATTCCATGGCCCGGAACCCTTTTGCGGGCGCACCAAAGCCCACTGTAGGGAGGTCATAACCAAATGGGTCGACAAAAAATTCGATAGGCATCGGAGTGAATGTCCAGGGCAAATAAAAGCTAAGCGGTTCATCTGTCCAACACAAGAAGCTGCAAAAAAGCTCATAATTTAGACATTGTTCCCTGCGTTATCACCTAAGTAAAATGAATTTTACGGACACGAGCGTCTGTCGCGTCTGTTAGATAGTCGAAGAAACTACAACATTTAATCCATTGGAAATATGGAACAAAAAGCCCACCGAGGCGCTAGCCTATATTAAAAGCCTTCACGTATAGCGTAAAGGGTCACACACAATAGACCACCCTAGAGGTCGCAGTGCTCAAGGCACGTAATAATAATAATACTAATAATAATATTACATATGTGTATATGTATGTTTTACACCGTTGTAATATCAAATTGTTGCCAAATGTAATATAAAGCAATATGCGATCCATATCTATTATTTCTTATTTCACATTGAAAACCATATTTCGATTATTTACATCTAAGAAAATTAACGGTTCAGTCCTTGAACAAACTCTTATTTAATTTATTTTTAATCTCGACAAATCACACATTGTTTATGTTATTTGAACACCTTAACACTATATACATATGTATGTACATATATGGCATCTGCATTTAATTGCAATTTTAAACTTTTTGCACACATAACTTTACCACCTTGTAGTTTGAAACTATTGCTCGTTAGATGATAAATATTTGTAAAGCTGCTATGATATTGTATATATTGGTACATATACATATTGTTTAATTACAGTCTTCATGGGAAGTTTATATATAAACACTTTCACACGAAATAGAATGTACATATGTACATAGATAATATATGCACATGCATGCATAGATGTGTGTTTGTTTTTGTATGCGTGCTTGAGGGAAAGTCAGTCCCTGCAGGGAAAGCTACTATCCTTTCCACGTTCTTTCCTTTTTCAATGTAAGCGACCGGTATTTTTAACAGGACAGTGTCATGCGAGATGTCAATTGTCCGCTCCTGCATCAGCCCCTACCAGTAGCAATACTATTTAGTGGCATCACGTGCCAGTTGACGGGATAGTCGCAGCCGCGGACAGAGCAAAAAGAGTTTTAAAAATTTATTTAATTTTTATAATATTTGATTATTAAGGATTTTCCCAAATGAAATTGAATTTAAAATTTTTAATTTATATATTGAAATTAAAAAATTTAAATAATTGACTTACTATACTTTAACTACCTCCAAGCAGACTCGAACTTGAGATCTCAGAACCAGGGCTCGAATCGTTAACAGTCGTGAACGAGCAACTCGTCACGTAAAAATGCGTATTTCGGATTACAGCAGTCGTGAACGGCTCGTCTTGTGTACCGAATTACGATACGACAAGTACCTTTACGACTGTTATAATTCGAAACATGCATTTTTACGTGACGAGTTGCTCGTTCATGACTGCTAGGATTCAAGCCCTGAATCGGGTAGACTTCAGTAGTCGCCATAGCCGACATTTTTATAGAAAGTATTTTCGTTTTGGCTTTGGCAATTCAAAGGTAGTTGTCGCCGATCGCATAAAGTGTTCGAAGTCGTCAAAATGGTAGACCGCTCTTGAGCACATAATAGTTAATGAACTGGTACTTTTACTGACTGGTTTGGGCTTGCACTGCGGAGAACTAGTATAAGGTATTTTATTTTAACAATTTACCAACAAATTTACATAAAGTGGTAAAGAAATAAGAGCTATCATTTATTAATAAGAAGTTTTAGTTTTCTCGCAACCCCGCTAATTAGCCTTTTTGTAGAGTGTCTAACACCCTTACAGCTGCTAAAGTCCACTTTCCCGTTGGTCTTTGGTCACAGTTTTTGTGAGCTTCATTTCGTTTTCAACGAGCGCCCATTTGCTCCCTTTCGGCCTTAGTTTGGAACAGTTTGGTTGATTGGCTTCTTNGCATAAAGTGTTCGAAGTCGTCAAAATGGTAGACCGCTCTTGAGCACATAGTAGTTAATGAACTGGTACTTTTACTTACTGGTTTGGGCTTGCACTGCGGAGAACTAGTATAAGGTATTTTATTTTAACAATTTACCACAAATTTACATAAAGTGGTAAAGAAATAAAAGCTTTCATTTATTAATAAGAAGTTTTAGTTTTCTCGCAACCCCGCTAATTGGCCTTTTTGTAGAGTGTCTAACACCCTTACCGCTGCTAAAGTCCACTTTCCCGTTAGTCTTTGGTTTACAGATTTTGTGACCTTCATTTCGTTTTCAACAAGCGCCCATTTGCTCTCTTTCGCCCTTAGTTTGGAACAGTTGGAACTAAATTTACATTGCTCCTTTGCGCCACTCGTAAGTCTGATGTGCCGTAATGACATGAAGCGAGATCAAGCCACAACTAAGTGGATACTTCATGTAAGCGTTGGAATGGAAGTTATCTCCGCTGCAAGCATTCGTTCACATATGTATAAACCACTATTGATTGTCTCCGATGTCGCAAATGAGCTGATTGTTTTATCACAAGTGTAGACGGGGTGCCAATAAAGGGTTTCCTTGGAAATAGTATCACTTTTTTTCTCAGGTTTTCGGCTGCATTTGCTAGACAATCAGCTGTATGAACCTCTTATCCTGGAAAATGAGTAAAATCTTTTTTCTACGAATAATTGGTATAATTATAGTTCATAACGAAGTGATATGTCTTTTATCCTTAAATAACAGTTCATGAACTGGAATTTGTGCATACTATGCAGCACAGCTTGTCGCAGCAGGGGTCCTTTACACACAATACTGCAAACATTTGTCTACTCAACTAGTTACACACTTTTGTGGCACATCGATAGCAATAAATTGTAATATTAAAACAATAAATAACTTCAGTTGCGTAAATAAACGATGTACTTACAGTTACATTTATTAATACATATTTACATATGTACGTGTAGGTCTTTGAAATAAATACTTACCTATTTGCATATTTGTTGTTGTTTGAAAGCTGTGTTCATTAAATTTGCTTAGGCATTATCGACTTTGGTTGGTTAAGTCATTGCAAGGAAAAAGAAATCTCTGTATTTAAAGTGCTTTACAAAAGTTAAGCGACAACAACTCTTCAAAAAACTTCGCCAATTGCCTTTCTCCTTCGCGAAGTTCCACCAGTTGATCACCACAAGCGTAGACTTGGTCCAAACGAATGTGGCTATAGATAGTTCTTTCGAAGANAATGAGTAAAATCTTTTTTCTACGAATAATTGGTATAATTATAGTTCATAGCGAAGTGATATGTCTTTCATCCTTCAATAAAAGTTCATGAACTGGAATTTGTGCATACTATGCAGCACAGCTTTTCGCAGCAGGGGTCCTTTACACACATTACTGCAAACATTTGTCTACTCAACTAGTTACACACTTTTGTGGAACATCGATAGCACTAAATTGTAATATTAAAACAATAAATAACTTTAGCTGCGTAAATAAACGAAGTACTTACAGTTACATTTATTAATACATATTTACATATGTACGAGTAGGTCTTTGAAATAAATACTTACCTATTTGCATATTTGTTGTTGTTTGAAAGCTGTGTTCATTAAATTTGCTTAGGCATTGTCGACTTTGGTTGGTTAAGTCATTGCAAGAAAAAAGAAATATCTGTATTTAAAGTGCTTTATAAAAGTTAAGGGACAACAACTCTTCAAAAAACTTCGCCAATTGCCTTACTCCTTCGCGAAGTTCCACCAGTTGATCACCATATGCGTAGACGTGGTCCAAATGAATGTTGCTATAGATCTTGTGTAGAATAGTTCTCTCGAAGGCCCCTAAAATCTTCTAATCTTTTTTCGAAATTGTCTACGTGTCTGCGTCTTTTAGAAAGACGGTCATAATATGAGATTTGTAGCGACTTACTTTAGTTCATCAATAGAGGGATTTGCTTTTCAATTGCCCACCGAGTCTAAAGTTGCGCTTATTAACAAGAGTTATTCTTCGATTGATCTCCAGGCTGACATAATTGGTGCTGTCAATGCTGGATGGCTAGGTAAACAAAGTTCTTCAAACTAATAACTGCCAATAGTGCAGATTGTGTTATAATACACGAAGATCCTTTGTTGCCTGGAGGTACTTTGTCTTGCCCCCCGTTCACTTCTAGACCACTCGGTTTCTGCGTTTCATATAGTCAGCTTTTCAGTATCAGATTGAAGAAGACGCACGAAAATGCGTCAGCAAAATCTTGCTCTTCCCAATTTCGATGGAGGTATATTTTGTGATCAATCTTAACGCTTTACTGCCCATATTTAAACTGGTGAGTGGTTGATTTGCAAAGCCTGGATCCACACAGTCTTTACATTTTTACAAAACGAATCGTAAAAGATACAGACAAATGTATACATAAATTATCAGAATGAAATGAGAAATCGATTAAGCGGTGACCACATCCCGCATAACGGTAATTTAGAGAAATATGAAATCTTCGATAAATTAGTAAATACTAAAGCTAATTTATTCAAAATTGATGCTTGCAATAATTGTTTACCAAGAAATACGTTTATGGTAAAATTTTGGAGAATGGGCGTGTCACCGCCCACTTATGATCACATATATGTAGGTATCTCGGTTACCGTTCTACAATTTGCACCATACTCGGTTATTGAAATCGATCTAAAATTACGCCCACTTTTCATATAACGATAAATCTCAGAAATGCTTGAAACTTCTATACATATTTCGAAATTTAAGGACACTAATTTACTCAAACTTGATACTACCAACAATCCCTTGAAAATAAGTAACATTATTTGGAATTTCGGNAATTTTTTTTTTTTTTTTTTTTTTTTTTTTTTTTTTTTTTTTTGTTATTATTGTTAACGAAACTTAGACAATTTACAGAAACGTCTCAATACTGCGACTAGCATATAAATATTAATATTAACAAGTAATTTTAATTTAATAATTTTAGTTTAAAGGCAAAAGCATTTTATATTTTAAATACATGCTGAAAGCACATATAAGTAAAAAAAAAATCTGCTACTCGCTTCGCATAAGTTCTGCTACTGTTGTGCGCTTTAGCCGGCTTTGAGTAGTATTCAGCCGAAGTAAGCTGGATGCTGCCACGTTGACGTGATTCTGTAGTCGCTGTTTGTGAGCTATGGCGAATTGTTTCGTCACTTCAGTGACAGTTGAAATGCCAAGATCTCGATGTAGATCGGTGTTTCTTACTATGCCTCGAAGCACACGAGAATTTTGTTGTGTATTGACAATCTTAAGCGCTTACCACTGAGGTAATATAATTTGTTTAATTTAAAATCAAGCTCATCTCGTTTTTCTTGACGTGAGATTTCTAGTGCAATTTGGCGTCGAGTGCAATACCCAGGTATTTGGCTTCGTCGAATTATGGGATTATTGACGCGTCAATGAAAGTTGGTTTATATGATGTTTTTTTTTTTTTAAGGAAACATGTAAAATTCAAATTCTTATCTCGCGGTGTATTACCTCCATATCTCAAGTGTAGTTTGGACTTCTGAATTCAGATTTCCATCATCGTCCCATTATCGAAGCAGCACGATAGCAGCTCGAAATCATTTGATTGCTGCCTTATATTCTTATAGAATATTAGCGCCGCATCCTTGTCTGCAAGCAGCTTGAAATCTTTGCACTCACTTAATTCTGCTGTTGTTATTTTTTTTTAAGGCGTGGCCATTAGCTGCACGATGGGCTGGTATGCTACAGGTGTTGACTGTTGGATCAAATGCGCCTTCTCTGTTCACCTTCGCCAAACACGATTTTATCATAGTAACCGGGGACAGCGCTCATACGTATCTCACAGGGGCTCATAAAATCGCTTTTTATACCCGAGCGCACTTGTGCACAAGGGTATTATAANATGATTTATTTTGGAACGAATTTCCGTCATCCCTTGTCAAGTTTGGTTTGCAGACAAACCGGTTTCGGCGTTGTGCCATCTTCAGTGTCATTTTTCGTTCTGTCTGGTTCGAGATTTGTCCCTAATTTATGTTCATTTATCTTAGGTAACATCGACGAAAATCACATTACCTAAGATAAATGAACATAAATTAGGGACAAATCTCGAACCAGACAGAACGAAAAATGACACTGAAGATGGCACAACGCCGAAACCGGTTTGTCTGCAAACCAAACTTGACAAGGGATGACGGAAATTCGTTCCAAAATAAATCATATATTTAATACTTGCGCCGGGTATTTAATGTTCGGCTCCGCCCGAACTTAGACTTTCTTACTTGTTGAATTTACCTTATTCTTCGGTCGCACTTATTGCCGATCAAGCGCTGCTGACTTGTGTGAGGCGTTAAACCGAATAAGCCGGAGTGACTACACCGAAGCTCCTTCTCTTTCTGGTGTGATCCGAATCTGTGCGCTGGTTGCTAATGTTACTCAAATTGTAGAAGTAGGAGTTGGTATTGAGTATAGTCGCGTATCTGTAATCGCATATCCAGAGGAACACNTTTTTTTTTTTAAGGAAACATGTAAAATTCAAATTCTTATCTCGCGGTGTGTTACCTCCATATCTCAAGTGTAGTTTGGACTTCTGAATTCAGATTTCCATCATCGTCCCATTATCGAAGCAGCACGACAGCAGCTCGAAATTATTTGATTGCTGCCATATATTCTTATAGAATATTAGCGCCGCATCCTTGTCTGCAAGCAGTTTGAAATCTTTGCACTCACTTCTTTCTGCTGTTGTTATTTTTTTCAAGGCGTGGCCATTAGCTGCACGATGGGCTGGTATGCTACAGGCGTTGACTGTTGGATCAAATGCGCCTTCTCTGTTCACCTTCGCCAAACACGATTTTATCATAGTGACCGGGGACAGCGCTCATACGTATCTCACAGGGGCTCATAAAATCGCTTTTTGAATTTACCTTACTCTTCGGTCGCACTTATTGCCGATCAAGCGCTGCTGACTTGTGTGAGGCGTTAAAACGAATAAGCCGGAGTGACTACACCGAAGCTCCTTCTCTTTCTGGTGTGATCCGAAGCTGTGCGCTGGTTGCTAATGTTACTCAAATTGTAGAAGTAGGAGTTGGTATTGGGTATAGTCGGGTATCTGTAATCGCATATCCAGAGGAACACCCTTATGCTAGGTTTACACATAAGTAGATTATCCTCATTTTCGAGCTTAAAAGGAGAAAAAGAGATTAGCCATACCAAATTCGTCCCTCGTTAGTCTGTAATTATAAAATAATCTCGGATCAAACCGATACCTTTTCGGTGTCCAACCTAGTTTTATGGATTATTTTTGCGAAGAGAAAAAACGCCAAATGAAAAAGTAAACGAAAATGGACGCTAGCAAGAAAAGGTATTTTTAAACAAATATTAAGCTAAAATATATTTAAATTGCTTAATTTAGCAGAAAAAAGTGATCACGGTGGCACAGAAAAGACACTTAACTTTTCCTTGAGATGTGAGAATAAAAAGCACAGCAAATTTGACAGCTAATAATCTGAGATTTGCCTGTGTAAATGGGATGATTAACAAACGAGCTTTGATTGAGATTATATTTACATGTGAACATACTTTTACCATATTACCTTTAAAAAAAAGGGAGGAAGCGTCGCTAAGAAGTAATTAAAAAGGGTTGCAGCGGGACAATAATTTGTGTCGTCAATAAGCTAACTTATTAGCATCTTGTGAATTTCGTTAATTGCGGAAAAGATGAAATCAAAAATTAACAAAAAAAAAAATCCAGAGCATGTTAATATATTATGGCCGCATCCTTCTATGCCTGATCCGAGGTTGCCGCTTGTTTTTTTATAGTAGTTCACCTAATCCTTCAATCGTTGTCGTCCGGGTCGGGCCAAAAGGGAAGACGTAATTTCTCTCATGCGGGTAGCTTTCACATGCGCGAAATACGTAGAAATTTAAACCGCCATAATATGTAGGCCGTAATTGTGCCAGAGTAACGCGGGTATCTCGAGATACCTGCAGCTCTGGTGCTTCAACTTCAATGATGACATTCACAGGGTAGTAATTTTTGTGAAATTGGTGATTGTCTATCGATAAATGTCATTGATTGCCTGTATGTATTGTTATACGTAGCTGTGTCCTGTCCTTGTCCTTCAGTTCTTGGTTGGATATGGCGGAGGTTCTTGTTCTAACAAGTTCCTGTTGGGGTGCGCGCGCCGGTAGCGGTTGACTAGGAGCTGCATGCTCAACATTATGTTGGTTTGGGAATCGCTAATTTGTTTGGCTATATAGATATAGCCGAGCTTCCGATTTGCGGTATATTTACTTTCATCGTACACTGTACTCATAGATCAACATTCATGTCTAAATACTCCAGTGAAGTTGACTTGCAACATAATTTCCCAATACAAAATGTTGTCGGTTAATCGAAATTCCTAAATAATGCACAGCATATTAATTACAAAAGTGCAACAACAAATTCTTGTTGTTTGTGTTGATATCTATCTTTTAAGTGGAAATTAGTTTTGGTATTTCTAATTTTCTCATTAACTTCGTGTTGTCTGACCTCAATCAGTTTTCACTCATTTACACAGTTCTTTGCGCAATATTAATTGTTGACAGATTTGGATCAACATTTGCATCTGCCCATCAAAACACAACACGTGCATATGTATGTATGTATGTATGTCTCCTTCACTCACAATAGTACTCACTCATATGAATATAATTATTTGTTACATCATAAAATCAATTGATTTTCACTCTAGTTTATATTAACAATTTTCCCATTTAATTTTCCATTTGCAGGTAAAAGCATCTGATGCCAAATATTTGCAAGTCATACAACAAGTAAAAGCGCACGGCTCCTTGCAATACAAGGTTAAGATACTGCATGAACTGCCAACGGATGAGCAATTATTTGTGCATGTCCATTCACCAACAACACAACAAGACATTGAGGTAAGCCAACTAGTACTATGTATGTAGAGTAGTAAATAATGAATTATCACCACAAAATGTTGGCCAAGAGAGATGGCGAATGCTATAAATACATATACAGTGACTCAAAAAAGTGTCACGTGTTGTCTTTTTTATAAACATTGACAGTGTTTTTCGTGTAACATTTTTGTTGTTGTTATTTTTCTATAAAAATATTGCCCAAGTTTTAAGCAAAACCATATAAAACTAACTATCGGTGACAAATTCTTGTAGCAGGTTTTTCAAGAAAAAATATATTTACATTTTTATTTATTTATATTTATATTTTATATAAAATATATTTATATTTTTTAAATTTAGGAAATTTCCAAAAATTTTTATAAGAACTTCACAATTTTGAAGTTTTAGAAATTTTTTGAGAATGTTTGTTATTTAGCCCATACAATTTTAGTCTAATGAAGTACAACTTTTAAGCGGCTAAAAAATCACGTAGATTTTTAATAATTTTTTTCTTTTGGTGACTGCCTTTGCGTTTTTTTTTTTATATAAAAAGTGCAATTCATAAGAAATTCAAAAATATGGAGAAAAAACCAAATCGTATGAGCAAAAAAAAAATAAAACTTGGTTCTTAAAATGTGCACTTTATTATCTTAAAATTGTACGGAACAAAAATATGAAAAAGGTTCAGATTAAGTAAAAATTTGTTGAATGTTTCTGAATCAGCTATGACTTCTACCCTCTAGACATAATCGTGGTACAAAGCTCAATAACAATATTGTAATGATATCGTTTTGGTTAAAACTGGGAAAATATTTTTATAAAAAAAAATTACAAAATCTCTCGAGTTTTTTTTTGGTGTCATTCCCTTTTATCGCTAGAAAACAAAACGATAGAGAAACAAGTACAATAAAAAATAAATCAATTATTTCCATAATTTTAGCCTTAAAACGTCTATTTAGGCGAAAAGGTAATGAAATTACCCATATTTTCATTGCCACCCGAAAAAATCAATTTTTTTTTAAATAACTTTGGGAAGTTTTCAAATAGAATGTTCATGTTAGAGACAATGAAAGTTGACGTCATATACAACATACCTGTGAAATTTCAAGGGTGTGCCACCAAATTAAAAAAAAAAATTACACCATACAGAATATCAGTGGCAGCTGTATTTATAAGGTCGGCATTAATATCACCGATGACAGTCAAGTCTTAGGTGGATTTTTATATTAGAATCTCATTTTTGTGAAAAGTGCAAAAAAAAATTTTAAAAATGAAAATAGTTGCAGAATTTTGAAATTAAAAAAATAAATCGTAAAAGCAAAAATAAATATTTTGCAAACTTTTTTTTTATACAATACCCCTAGCTGATCTTAAAAGATCCCGGAATTTCCCAGCTGTTTTTGAACAGATACGAATTTTAGAACCTTGAAACAATTTTTTTTTCATATTATTAAACAAAAATAAACTCAAATTACATATAAAGTGTTTATGTTTGACACAACTTTATTTAGAGTTTGGAAAAAAATATTTTATTTNGATCAGTTGGAGGTATTTTGTAAAAAATTTGAGCCAAAAGTTTTTGCTTTTACGATTTCTTAATTCAAAAATTCAGTTTTCTTGTATTTTTCGAGCTGTTTTATATATATTTTTGCTTTATAGTCCTAAATATCACATTTAAAACGAAACTAGCACCATATTTTTAACGGTAATAGTTCTTACGTCCTATAATAATTTATATCGAAAAATTTTATTGAGCCTGGGGCGGTTTCTATTCTCAAGTTACATACCTGATGACGGTACGAATGGAAATTATAATAGCGAGGTTTTAGTTTCTTAAACTATAATTTTATTTAATGAGAATTACGGCGGAAAAGCAACACTATTTTACATTTTCGTAGAAGTTATAGCTGTCATTTCGGCGATCACCATATCTCATCAAAATGTAGAACTCAGCAAATTGTGAAATTTAGAGTTTTGCAAAACTTTCGAAAATTGTTAAAAAATTAATTTTTTTGATATTTTTTTGTAATTTTAATTTTTCTGACATTTTTATTTTTTTGACGCTTTTATTTTTTTGACATTTTTATTTTTTCCGACATTTTTATTTTTAATTTGTTTGTAATTTTTCTTTTTATTTTGT
>NW_016159178.1:51918-57514 GCF_001687245.7 Rhagoletis zephyria
GTCGCGACCCTATTAATACTTATTATATTTTCTGTTTCGTAGTACAAAAAATAATTAAATAGATAAAAAACTATCCAAAAACTGAGATCTACCAAATTTTTTTGAAATCTACCACTTTTTTTTGAAATCCACCACATTTTTTTGAAATCCACCACATTTTTTTGAAATTACCACATTTTTTTGAAATTACCACATTTTTTTGAAATTACCACATTTTTTTGAAATCTACCACATTTTTTTTCCAGATTCTACTATACAGAATTCTTTTTAAGTCCGATCACTTTAATACTTCAGAACGGCTATGTATATTTACAGTTTACAGAAAATTACCTTCCTTCGTTCCTTCCACAAAAATGTTGCCTTTCCCCTGTGCAAAGTGCCACTTTTTTTTGAAATCTACCACATTTTTTTGAAATCCACCACATTTTTTTGAAATCTACCACATTTTTTTGAAATCTACCACATTTTTTTTTCCAGATTCTACTATACAGAATTCTTTTTAAGTCCGATCACTTTAATACTTCAGAACGGCTATGTATATTTACAGTTTACAGAAAATTACCTTCCTTCGTTCCTTCCACAAAGATGTTGCCTTTCCCCTGTGCAAAATGCGTTTGATGTTACACTCAACCCTGTAAAAGGGCATGGTTTTGCCTTGTTGTCCTTGTCTAGCTCACGTATTTCATTTTAAGCAACCATATGATTTTCAGGCCAACCATCTCCCCTGATAGAGCTGCCTTTTTTGCCTTAAAAGAGTGTGACATTTTAATAAACGAACACAAAATTTTCTCACCGAATCGAACACGGAAAGAGAAAGGGGCAATCAAAAGGCGACATTTTTTGCTAGAAGCGAAAACACCATTACTGTGCATGTACATACGAATTTATGTACATATGTAAGTAACCACAATGCTTCCCCTTACATTACAGTATATTTATAATTTATAATTTATTGCTGCTCATCTGTAGAAGGCCAACAATTATTGTTGCTGCTGTTGTTGTTGTGAGTATTGTTATTATTGGAGCGCACACATGTCCTCGCTTGGTGCATGCCACATCGCCAAAACGCACTCACACCACAATAACAAATTGAAAATATGGTTTCAAATTTTACGAGCATCATGTGAATTGCAAGTGGATACAAGTTGCAACAGCAGGAGCACTACCAGCAGCAGCAGCAGCAGCAACGGCAACGGCCAACCACAAGCATAGCCACAAAATTCTAAGCATGTTGCAGCAGTAGCAGCAGCAGCAGCAGCAGCAGCAATTGCAAAACCAACAAAATTCTACAACTCAATGCAAGTAACTAGAGTCTAGAGTCTCCTTGCAACGGTTCAGTTAGCATTTTAAAGACAACGAAATCGAGGAATACGAGTACATATGTAAGTCTGTATGTATGTAAGTATGTGTGTTTGCATGTGCATTAGGGTGCAGCACAAAACAAAAACAAAAAAAAAAAACATTTCAGAAACTTATTTAGATTTACGTGAGCTGGACGCATTTGAAAATACGTACCTCCAAAGAAATAAATATAAAATTAGGGTTTACAAATATTTATTTTTTTTTTTTCATTTCATTTATTAAGACAAAGAACATTAGTACAATAAGATTATAGATCTTTTATAGTACAAAACAGAGTTTAAAAATACTAGTAAAAATAAAATACATACAGATTACTTAAAACAAAAATAAAAATATGTATATGTGTATATGTATGTATTTTTTTTTTTCGAAAAGTCACCACAGATGATAGGAGAGTTTTAGCTCAAAGGTCTCCAAGAAAATGTTAACAAATTTTTATCAAAGGAATTAAAATAATCCGAATTTTGCAGGTAGTTTCAAATCGCTCCAGCTCACGTAAATCTTAACATTTCTGCGAAATATTTTTTTGGAGGTATTAAAATATAATACATTTTATAATTCCGGTGGAAATACACAATTTAATTAATTTTTTTTTTGGTGGGGCACCCTAATGTGCATAAATTTGTAGAAAGTTTGTGGGCGATTGTTTTTGTATGTATGCATGTAGGCAGACATAGAGTAATTGTAAACTGCTTCCTCTTTGTTTCTATTGGTCTGCTGCTGCCGCTGCTGCCGCTGTCCCTGCTTATGACAGCATGGTAAAATAACGGGTTAGTAACATTATTAAATGTTTCAAATATTATTATGAATTATTTTGCAACTAAAATTTATCCATGTATGCGTGAGTGAGTACAGTATGATTTCCATATGAGCAACTCTGGCTTGATATAACGGTATGTGGTTTGCATCTCCATAGTTGCAGCAGCATTCGCTTTACAATTGCAGCGGCACTTGTTGTTTTTTTGTGTTTTTCTCTTTAGTTAACCGTAGACGTTTTGCTACCAAAAATGTTTGGCTATCCTCCCGTGTGTGTAGGCGGGCGCGTATGTGTGACTGTGGGCAGGATATCATTAAATTTTGTTAATACCACTAAATATACCTACATTTGCAACAAAAGTTTTCGTCAGTTTTAGGGAAGTGTTTGCGGTTTTGAACGTTAGTTAGTTTATAACTACCATACGCGTGTAGTAATAAGTAAAGGATTATAATTGGCAGTAAGTTTAGTAGCTGTAACTCATTATTAGTAGTAATAACTTGGTAAGGTAGCCGCTACTATTGCTGATTTCGCTCAGTGCTCTGCATAAAGTTAGGAAGCCTGCAACATATGTACATATATATATGCCAAATGCAATCTGGTGACTCCTTTCGAGGCTTAACCTAGGTATGCTAGTTGGTCAGTAAATATTTTTGTTTTAAATGAAACTTGAAAAGAAACTAGCAAGAGACCAGTTGAGCCGCTTTTTGATTTTTTTTTTTTGTTTATATTAAAGTTTTGAGTGCAAAGTTAGGAAAAAAGTGGCAATTTTGAAGAAAATCGTGTCTCGTATTCCAGTTAATAAATGTTACATAATAAAAACTAGTTGAAAACAATTCTGGGGTTTCCCCAAAACGAGAAAAGTTTCACAAGAAAAATTTGAAATGTTAAATTTTTTTTTACCAAATTAAAAAAAAATTTTGAGCTTTTACAAAAATTTTGGGTATACAGTTTTATAGATGTTTAAATTCGAGTACAATAAAGTGCAAGTTGCAAGGTCACGTTGATTTTTAATAATTTTTTTGTTAACATTTGGAGCACAGCTGCTTGCTTAATGGGAAAAAAGAGTTTGTTATACATATTATTAGAAACCAACGCGAACTCTTAGCCACTTGCAACTTACCGCATACCAATTTTTTTTTTGACTGCATACCCAAAATTTTTTTTTTGAGTTTTTTGCCGTTTTGGGGGAACCTTACAATAGTTTTCAACTAATTTTTATTATGTAACATTTATTAACTGGAACAGGAGAATCGATTTTCTTCAAAACAGCTACTTTTTTTCTGCACTTTGCACAAAAAAATTTAATATTATCAAATAAAAATGCAAAAATCAGGCTCAACAGGTCTCTTGCAAATTGTATTAGCTTTCATTAAAAAAAAAATGTATTAAATTGAGTGAAAAATTAAGGCTCCAGTGGCTGAGTGGCTAGAGGTGCATACTACCACTCCGCAGGACAACATCAAGACGCACACCACAAATTGGAGGAGAAGCCCGAAGCGTAAGCGCCAAAATATACATATTAACCTTCCTATTTACTCCTTACATTGTCAAAGTAAAGCCGATGTAAATGCTTCCCCGCTCACGGGGTGGAATTTTTTCCTGCATTATTTCTGACACTTCCTTTATTGCCAAAATTTCAACTTGAAGAATAGATACTCCAGTGGCCCAGTAGTTTAGAGGAGCTGAAAATTTTCGGATGAGGTCAGTAAAGCGTGGCTCCTACTCTACGTCTCCGCACTCTTACGCCAACCAGCAACCTCTGTTGATACCTCTCAAATAACCAGAAGAAGATTTAGTATACGTACGTGACCTTCTTCAATGCATTTTTTACATTTTCATAAAGGTCTTTTAACCCAGTGAAAAAATATTCGCCGTTTTCGACTTCTCAACATTGCCTTTGCGTCTGCCAACGTTTCTTCTTCACTCGAAAATCTTCGTCCTCAGAGATTTTCGTTAATTTTTTTTTATAGATTCCTTAACATAACCCATATAAGTCAAAGTTTAAGACTTTGTGTACAGTTCAGAAAAATTTAAANTTCTTCACTCGAAAATCTTCGTCCTCAGAGATTTTCGTTAATTTTTTTTTTATAGATTCCTTAACATAACCCATATAAGTCAAAGTTTAAGACTTTGTGTACAGTTCAGAAAAATTTAACAAATTTCAAAAAAAAATTCGTCAAAATTTTGAATTTTTTTGTTCAGATTTTCTAGAAACTTCAACTGATGTTTGAAAAGTTTTTTTTTCGTCGAGAGTGTTGCGCATATTCTCCCATATAACGCATGAACAAAATCTATTTTTATATGGAAGACCGACCCTGAATAATCAACGGGATTTTTCCGAATTTTCAAACCTGTACATTTCTTCAAATATTTTCGTAGACACGCAGGACATCATATTAATGACACCCGAAGGCACTTAGACTCAAAAATTTTCAGCCTCCAATCGTACACTTAATACTTACCCGGCAATTTCATAGAGATAGCATACAGATCTAAATTCTAGAAAAAATATAGATATCAGTATATGATAATGCAGATATCGATAATTATGTCGGTGCATTCTAATATCGGTAGCAGTTCCGATAAATATTTCGATAACAATTCCGATAAATATATCTATCTATATCAATTACGATAAATATATCGACAACAATTCCGATAAATATATCGATATAAATTCCGATAAATATAGCGATAACCATGCCGATAAATATATCGATAGCAATTACAATAAATATATCGATAACAATCCTGATAATTATATCGATAACAATTCCGATAATCGATTATATCGATAATAATTCCAAATAAACGATGTCGACAAATATGTAAATCGATAACCGATCACCCATCCGATTCTAGACTTTCAAATCGCCTCTCACAAACGCGACCAACGTCTAAACGTAGCTTACTGTAACTGACCTAAGGCAGCATTATCTATCGAGTTTTTCTTTCGATGTCTTTAATAGCGCACAAATATCGAAAAAATTTGCGAAAATCTCTGTTCCTGTTCACTCTTCCTTTTATCACGTAAGTAGCAATAAGTATTACTAACTACACTTCAAACTCTTTCCCTGTTAGTACATATGTTAGTACATATTTATTTGAAAAGCTCTTCAGTAATTTCCTTATTTTCTGTGCTGTTGGGTCTCACATAAGCTTTCTTTGCCCTGTGTACCATGCATTATTACACATTATCAACAACAACAAACTACTAATACACATTCGCTTATTAGATGCACATATGGATGTACATAAATATGTAAGTTCTGAGCAAATTTCAAATTCTAAATACAAATACGTTTGTACACAATGTGTACATTACGGTGGTCTTTAAAAAATCAAATGAACGATTTTTTTAGTCTCACCCCTTCAATCGGTAATACCATGACGATAGATATCACATATAAATTTTGATCCCGATTGGAGACGGTTAATACGTGTCGCATAGGGGCCAAAGTTCGATTCCTCTATAGA